>NC_141777.1:28711155-28836468 GCF_054643075.1 Acanthaster planci
TAGTTGGCGTTAGGGTGACGATAGTGCGATTGTTGGGGATAGGGTTAGAGAAAGGGGTTTTTTGAGCTATATTTTTAAATCAACGTTTGACTCAACTGAATATACGACAACTGAAGTCAACATATTAAAAACATGTTATAAAAATGAAACGAACAGTGCTCTTTTTTCAAGTACAAAAGGAAGTTGCTGTAAAGAGGCCTTGCTTCACCGGCAAGGTATCTGAAGGAATAAACCACGTATCAGATTCACCACAAAATATAACATGTTATTTAGCAGAACTGTTCGGGGCCCGATTCACTTTCCCCCGGGAAAAATGGCATGCGTGATACTATTGAGGGTGCATTTCGCGAAATGGTTGTATTGCTGCTCGCGAGCTCGTGACTATTTTGTGATCCCACGGGTTCTTACAATAAGACATGCCATAATCAGGAGGGATCACAGAAACATTTCTATAAATCCCAAATTTGGGACTGGCAAGTTCCAGTTCGCGTTATTCCTTTCGCAAAAGCCCTAAATTGAGGGAGTATTTGGATAGAAGCGGGCGGCGACAATCAGAGCTGGGCGAATAGTTTTACTACTTTGGAAGTATCTTCGAGGAACGGCGAATTAAAAACAAATCGTGGCTAAAAGCCATCAAATTGAAAGGAAAGGTGATGTTCTGGCCATAATCTTGAATATCCGGGGAAAAAAGGAGACAAACCTCCGAGTGTCAACAGGCGGCGCTTTTTCGCTGTGGTTTTTGTGTGTGTGCTTTCTGTGGGCGCGTACTATGGTGTAGTGCAACCTGCCAGAGTTCAGGGCTGCACCACTACAAATAAATTCCCACAGACAGCAATGATAAATCCCCACACTTCACAAATATTTAGAAACCCACTCACAACTCTCACAGGTGTCCAGGCTGCACAGAAAAACGATGATCGACATGTCCCCTTTCATTTTCCTTTCAATTTTGGGGGGTTGACCAATGAATTTTTGAGAAATTTTCACCAGACGCAGACCACCCCTAAAATGAAGAAAATGTATCCGCCCAGAAAAGTGGCCATTTGGAAAAACCATCCCTCTGAAAAACGGCCAAATAGTGCCACTTACGGACCCGACTGCACCCAAGTTGCTCATAATTGCAAGCCCAAAATCCGGGCCGGGAGGTTCAGTGCCATATTTCTCCAATTCCTCGATTTCATGACTCTCAGGACTCTCTACGATAGAATATTTTGAGTGTATAACTTTTATTAATGAACTCGGCGGACACATTTAAGGCTTTTTTGCAAGGGTGCACCCTCAGACGTGTACGGACGTACGTGTAGTCCGGGAACTCTCTCATGTTTGATGTGCGCGCATTTAATTTACCAATTAAGGAGAAGCTGTCAGGGAGATTTGTGCGTAGCCCCTTGCGCATTTTGCTACATGATGCACCATTGTAGCGTTGAATTGTAATCACTCAGTCTTTGCACAGCAAAATTCTGTGCGGTATAACTTGGTTAATGGTTTTGTTATCTACGTAAATATGAACGACCAGAAGCAATTCTCTGAAATTACCAAGTGGTTAAGCTCCTGGTTATCAGATCGTCAGACGGTGGGTTCGGAATCCCAGTGGTGACTTTTATTTTCCCAAAGCTTGCTGTCAGTCAGTAGCTATAAGAGACTCTAATTCACCCCTGCCAAATACCAACAGTACCTTAGCCCTCGGGGGTAAGCTCTTCTGCTGGGACTGTCCGCGAAGTCCAGGTGAGCGCCTTAGTACAGGTTCGAGACGTATGGCCGACTCGGCGGCCAGGGCTTAGGGGCTTGTCTCGTTTCCTCCCTTGCATGGTCGCTCAAACTCCTTTTGGAGTTAAATGGATGGGCAGGGAGGAAGTGTGGTGGGCCGGGAACCCCGAGATCCCAGAAGAGTCCTATATGGAAGCCGGTAACTGCGATTTCTAGCGAATTTCAGGAGTCCGTGCGCCTGAATGCTTGGTCAACACCACATAACTTTTCGATTTTGCCCTCATCTAGTTTTTTTTTCCGGTTTTTTTTTGGGTGGGGGGGTTTATATATTTCCTGAGCGCAAAACTACCAAGGCAATTTTCTAGGTTGAATACATGCATTTTTTTTAATCTTTAATCTGAATTTGCAACTTTTTATTTCAATACAGCTACAATTAATTTGTTTTCATGTAAACCCTCAAAATGTACCTTTCTGTCTCAGTTGACCTCGCTTTCAACTTTTGTTTCACTGTTTTCAAAGGTGCTTTAATGAATGCTTTTTTTTTTACAACAATGAGCATTACCATATTCAAGCACAACAGCCACGCATTCCCAGTAAGGTATAGGAAGGGTTGGGGCTAGGGTTAGCGATGGGGTTAGGGATAAGGTTAGCGGTAGGGTTAGGGATAATGGTTAGGGTTAGGGGTAGGGTTACGGATAGGGTTAGGGTTAGCGATAGGGATAGGGTTAGGGTTAGCGATAGGGTTAGGGATAATGGTAAGGGATAGGGTTAGGGTTAGCGATAGGGTGAGGGATAACGGTTAGGGATAGGGTTAGTGTTAGAGATTGGGTTAGAAATAGGGTTATGGTTAGGGGTAGGGTTGGGGATAAGGTTAGCGATAGGGTTAGGGATAATGGTTGGGGTTAGGGGTGGGGATAGGGTTAGGGTTAGCGGTAGGGTTAGGGTTAGCAATAGGGCTAGGGATAATGGTTAGGGATAGTGTTAGGGTTAGAGATAGGGATAGTTTTAAGGTTAGGGTTAGGGGTAGGGTTACGGATAGGGTTAGGGTTAGCGATAGGGATAAGGTTAGGGTTAAGGGTAGCGATAGGGTTAGGGATAATGGTTAGGGTTAGGGGTACGGTTACAGATAGGGTTAGGGTTATGGATAGGGTTAGGGGTAGGGTTACGGATAGGGTTAGGGTTAGCGATAGGGTTAGGGATAATGGTTAGGGATAGTGTTAGGGTTAGAGATAGGGTTAGAAATAGGGTTAAGGTTAGGGTTAGGGGTAGGGTTACGGATAGGGTTAGGGGTAGCGATAGGGTTAGGGATAATGGTTAGGGTTAGGGGTAGGGTTACGGATAGGGTTAGGGTTAGCAATAAGGTTAGGGGTAGGGTTACGGATAGGGGTTAGGGTTGGCGATAGGGTTAGGGTTAGGGTTATGGATAGGGTTAGGGTTAGCGATAGGGTTAGGGGGTAGGGTTACAGATAGGGTTAGGGTTGGCGATAGGGTTAGGGTTACGGATAGGGTTAGGGTTAGCGATAGGGTTAGGGATAATGGTTAGAGATAGTGTTAGGGTTAGAGATAGGGTTAGAAATAGGGTTAGGGTTAAGGTTAGGGTTAGGGGTAGGGTTATGGATAGGGTTAGGGTTAGAGATAGGGTGAGAGATAGGGTTAGGGATAGGGTTAGGGATAGGCTCAGGGACAGTAGGGTGAGGTATATAGTTGGCGTTAGGGTGACGATAGTGCGATTGTTGGGGATAGGGTTAGAGAAAGGGGTTTTTGAGCTATATTTTTAAATCAACGTTTGACTCAACTGAATATACGACAACTGAAGTCAACATATTAAAAACATGTTATAAAAATGAAACGAACAGTGCTCTTTTTTCAAGTACAAAAGGAAGTTGCTGTAAAGAGGCTTGCTTCACCGGCAAGGTATCTGAAGGAATAAACCACGTATCAGATTCACCACAAAATATAACATGTTATTTAGCAGAACTGTTCGGGGCCCGATTCACTTTCCCCCGGGAAAAATGGCATGCGTGATACTATTGAGGGTGCATTTCGCGAAATGGTTGTATTGCTGCTCGCGAGCTCGTGACTATTTGGTGATCCCACGGGTTCTTACAATAAGACATGCCATAATCAGGAGGGATCACAGAAACATTTCTATAAATCCCAAATTTGGGACTGGCAAGTTCCAGTTCGCGTTATTCCTTTCGCAAAAGCCCTAAATTGAGGGAGTATTTGGATAGAAGCGGGCGGCGACAATCAGAGCTGGGCGAATAGTTTTACTACTTTGGAAGTATCTTCGAGGAACGGCGAATTAAAACAAATCGTGGCTAAAAGCCATCAAATTGAAAGGAAAGGTGATGTTCTGGCCATAATCTTGAATATCCGGGGAAAAAAAGAGGACAAATCTCCGAGTGTCAACAGGCCGCGCTTTTTCGCTGTGGTTTTTTGTGTGTGTGCTTTCTGTGGGCGCGTACTATGGTGTAGTGCAACCTGCCAGAGTTCAGGGCTGCACCACTACAAATAAATTCCCACAGACAGCAATGATAAATCCCCACACTTCACAAATATTTAGAAACCCACTCACATCTCTCACAGGTGTCCAGGCTGCACAGAAAAAACGATGATCGACATGTCCCCTTTCATTTTCCTTTCAATTTTCGGGGGGGGGTTGACCAATGAATTTTTGAGAAATTTTCACCAGACGCAGACCACCCCTAAAATGAAGAAAATGTATCCGCCCAGAAAAGTGGCCATTTGGAAAAACCATCCCTCTGAAAAACGGCCAAATAGTGCCACTTACGGACTCGACTGCACCCAAGTTGCTCATAATTGCAAGCCCAAAATCCGGGCCGGAGGTTCAGTGCCATATTTCTCCAATTCCTCGATTTCATGACTCTCAGGACTCTCTACGATAGAATATTTTGAGTGTATAACTTTTATTAATGAACTCGGCGGACACATTTAAGGCTTTTTTGCAAGGGTGCACCCTCAGACGTGTACGGACGTACGTGTAGTCCGGGAACTCTCTCATGTTGATGTGCGCGCATTTAATTTACCAATTAAGGAGAAGCTGTCAGGGAGATTTGTGCGTAGCCCCTTGCGCATTTTGCTACATGATGCACCATTGTAGCGTTGAATTGTAATCACTCAGTCTTTGCACAGCAAAATTCTGTGCGGTATAACTTGGTTAATGGTTTTGTTATCTACGTAAATATGAACGACCAGAAGCAATTCTCTGAAATTACCAAGTGGTTAAGCTCCTGGTTATCAGATCGTCAGACGGTGGGTTCGAATCCCAGTGGTGACTTTTATTTTCCCAAAGCTTGCTGTCAGTCAGTAGCTATAAGAGACTCTAATTCACCCCCGCCAAATACCAACAGTACCTTAGCCCTCGGGGTAAGCTCTTCTGCTGGGACTGTCCGCGAAGTCCAGGTGAGCGCCTTAGTACAGGTTCGAGACGTATGGCCGACTCGGCGGCCAGGGCTTAGGGGCTTGTCTCGTTTCCTCCCTTGCATGGTCGCTCAAACTCCTTTTGGAGTTAAATGGATGGGCAGGGAGGAAGTGTGGTGGGCCGGGAACCCCGAGATCCCAGAAGAGTCCTATATGGAAGCCGGTAACTGCGATTTCTAGCGAATTTCAGGAGTCCGTGCGCCTGAATGCTTGGTCAACACCACATAACTTTTCGATTTTGCCCTCATCTAGTTTTTTTTTCCGGTTTTTTTTTTTGGGTGGGGGGGTTTATATATTTCCTGAGCGCAAAACTACCAAGGCAATTTTCTAGGTTGAATACATGCATTTTTTTTAATCTTTAATCTGAATTTGCAACTTTTTATTTCAATACAGCTACAATTAATTTGTTTTCATGTAAACCCTCAAAATGTACCTTTCTGTCTCAGTTGACCTCGCTTTCAACTTTTGTTTCACTGTTTTCAAAGGTGCTTTAATGAATGCTTTTTTTTTTTACAACAATGAGCATTACCATATTCAAGCACAACAGCCACGCATTCCCAGTAAGGTATGGGAAGGGTTGGGGCTAGGGTTAGCGATGGGGTTAGGGATAAGGTTAGCGGTAGGGTTAGGGATAATGGTTAGGGTTAGGGGTAGGGTTACGGATAGGGTTAGGGTTAGCGATAGGGATAGGGTTAGGGTTAGCGATAGGGTTAGGGATAATGGTAAGGGATAGGGTTAGGGTTAGCGATAGGGTGAGGGATAACGGTTTAGGGATAGGGTTAGTGTTAGAGATTGGGGTTAGAAATAGGGTTATGGTTAGGGGTAGGGTTGGGGATAAGGTTAGCGATAGGGTTAGGGATAATGGTTGGGGTTAGGGGTGGGGATAGGGTTAGGGTTAGCGGTAGGGTTAGGGTTAGCAATAGGGCTAGGGATAATGGTTAGGGATAGTGTTAGGGTTAGAGATAGGGATAGTTTTAAGGTTAGGGTTAGGGGTAGGGTTACGGATAGGGTTAGGGTTAGCGATAGGGATAAGGTTAGGGTTAAGGGTAGCGATAGGGTTAGGGATAATGGTTAGGGTTAGGGGTACGGTTACAGATAGGGTTAGGGTTAGCGATAGGGTTAGGGGTAGGGTTACGGATAGGGTTAGGGTTAGCGATAGGGTTAGGGATAATGGTTAGGGATAGTGTTAGGGTTAGAGATAGGGTTAGAAATAGGGTTAAGGTTAGGGTTAGGGGTAGGGTTACGGATAGGGTTAGGGGTAGCGATAGGGTTAGGGATAATGGTTAGGGTTAGGGGGTAGGGTTACGGATAGGGTTAGGGTTAGCAATAAGGTTAGGGGTAGGGTTACGGATAGGGTTAGGGTTGGCGATAGGGTTAGGGTTAGGGTTATGGATAGGGTTAGGGTTAGCGATAGGGTTAGGGGTAGGGTTACAGATAGGGTTAGGGTTGGCGATAGGGTTAGGGTTACGGGATAGGGTTAGGGTTAGCGATAGGGTTAGGGATAATGGTTAGAGATAGTGTTAGGGTTAGAGATAGGGTTAGAAATAGGGTTAGGGTTAAGGTTAGGGTTAGGGGTAGGGTTATGGATAGGGTTAGGGTTAGAGATAGGGTGAGAGATAGGGTTAGGGATAGGGTTAGGGATAGGCTCAGGGACAGTAGGGTGAGGTATATAGTTGGCGTTAGGGTGACGATAGTGCGATTGTTGGGGATAGGGTTAGAGAAAGGGGTTTTTTGAGCTATATTTTTAAATCAACGTTTGACTCAACTGAATATACGACAACTGAAGTCAACATATTAAAAACATGTTATAAAAATTGAAAGGAACAGTGCTCTTTTTTCAAGTACAAAAGGAAGTTGCTGTAAAGAGGCTTGCTTCACCGGCAAGGTATCTGAAGGAATAAACCACGTATCAGATTCACCACAAAATATAACATGTTATTTAGCAGAACTGTTCGGGGCCCGATTCACTTTACCCCGGGAAAAATGGCATGCGTGATACTATTGAGGGGGCATTTCGCGAAATGGTTGTATTGCTGCTCGCGAGCTCGTGACTATTTGGTGATCCCACGGGTTCTTACAATAAGACATGCCATAATCAGGAGGGATCACAGAAACATTTCTATAAATCCCAAATTTGGGACTGGCAAGTTCCAGTTCGCGTTATTCCTTTCGCAAAAGCCCTAAATTGAGGGAGTATTTGGATAGAAGCGGGCGGCGACAATCAGAGCTGGGCGAATAGTTTTACTACTTTGGAAGTATCTTCGAGGAACGGCGAATTAAAACAAATCGTGGCTAAAAGCCATCAAATTGAAAGGAAAGGTGATGTTCTGGCCATAATCTTGAATATCCGGGGAAAAAAGGAGACAAACCTCCGAGTGTCAACAGCCGGCCGTTTTTCTCTGTGGTTTTTGTGTGTGTGCTTTCTGTGGGCGCGTACTATGGTGTAGTGCAACCTGCCAGAGTTCAGGGCTGCACCACTACAAATAAATTCCCACAGACAGCAATGATAAATCCCCACACTTCACAAATATTTAGAAACCCACTCACAACTCTCACAGGTGTCCAGGCTGCACAGAAAAACGATGATCGACATGTCCCCTTTCATTTTCCTTTCAATTTTGGGGGGTTGACCAATGAATTTTTGAGAAATTTTCACCAGACGCAGACCACCCCTAAAATGAAGAAAATGTATCCGCCCAGAAAAGTGGCCATTTGGAAAAACCATCCCTCTGAAAAACGGCCAAATAGTGCCACTTACGGACTCGACTGCACCCAAGTTGCTCATAATTGCAAGCCCAAAATCCGGGCCGGAGGTTCAGTGCCATATTTCTCCAATTCCTCGATTTCATGACTCTCAGGACTCTCTACGATAGAATATTTTGAGTGTATAACTTTTATTAATGAACTCGGCGGACACATTTAAGGCTTTTTTGCAAGGGGGCACCCTCAGACGTGTACGGACGTACGTGTAGTCCGGGAACTCTCTCATGTTGATGTGCGCGCATTTAATTTACCAATTAAGGAGAAGCTGTCAGGGAGATTTGTGCGTAGCCCCTTGCGCATTTTGCTACATGATGCACCATTGTAGCGTTGAATTGTAATCACTCAGTCTTTGCACAGCAAAATTCTGTGCGGTATAACTTGGTTAATGGTTTTGTTATCTACGTAAATATGAACGACCAGAAGCAATTCTCTGAAATTACCAAGTGGTTAAGCTCCTGGTTATCAGATCGTCAGACGGTGGGTTCGAATCCCAGTGGTGACTTTTATTTTCCCAAAGCTTGCTGTCAGTCAGTAGCTATAAGAGACTCTAATTCACCCCCGCCAAATACCAACAGTACCTTAGCCCTCGGGGTAAGCTCTTCTGCTGGGACTGTCCGCGAAGTCCAGGTGAGCGCCTTAGTACAGGTTCGAGACGTATGGCCGACTCGGCGGCCAGGGCTTAGGGGCTTGTCTCGTTTCCTCCCTTGCATGGTCGCTCAAACTCCTTTTGGAGTTAAATGGATGGGCAGGGAGGAAGTGTGGTGGGCCGGGAACCCCGAGATCCCAGAAGAGTCCTATATGGAAGCCGGTAACTGCGATTTCTAGCGAATTTCAGGAGTCCGTGCGCCTGAATGCTTGGTCAACACCACATAACTTTTCGATTTTGCCCTCATCTAGTTTTTTTTTCCGGTTTTTTTTTGGGGGTGGGGGGGGTTTATATATTTCCTGAGCGCAAAACTACCAAGGCAATTTTCTAGGTTGAATACATGCATTTTTTTTAATCTTTAATCTGAATTTGCAACTTTTTATTTCAATACAGCTACAATTAATTTGTTTTCATGTAAACCCTCAAAATGTACCTTTCTGTCTCAGTTGACCTCGCTTTCAACTTTTGTTTCACTGTTTTCAAAGGTGCTTTAATGAATGCTTTTTTTTTTTTACAACAATGAGCATTACCATATTCAAGCACAACAGCCACGCATTCCCAGTAAGGTATAGCAAGGGTTGGGGCTGGGGTTAGGGATGGGGTTAGGGATAAGGTTAGCGGTAGGGTTAGGGATAATGGTTAGGGTTAGGGTTACGGATAGGGTTAGGGTTAGCGATAGGGATAGGGTTAGGGTTAGCGATAGGGTTAGGGATAATGGTAAGGGATAGGGTTAGGGTTAGCGATAGGGTGAGGGATAACGGTTAGGGATAGGGTTAGTGTTAGAGATTGGGTTAGAAATAGGGTTAGGGTTAGGGGTAGGGTTGGGGATAAGGTTAGCGATAGGGTTAGGGATAATGGTTGGGGTTAGGGGTGGGGATAGGGTTAGGGTTAGCGGTAGGGTTAGGGTTAGCAATAGGGCTAGGGATAATGGTTAGGGATAGTGTTAGGGTTAGAGATAGGGATAGTTTTAAGGTTAGGGGTAGGGTTACGGATAGGGTTAGGGTTAGCGATAGGGATAAGGTTAGGGTTAAGGGTAGCGATAGGGTTAGGGATAATGGTTAGGGTTAGGGGTACGGTTACAGATAGGGTTAGGGTTAGCGATAGGGTTAGGGGTAGGGTTACGGATAGGGTTAGGGTTAGCGATAGGGTTTAGGGATAATGGTTAGGGATAGTGTTAGGGTTAGAGATAGGGTTAGAAATAGGGTTAAGGTTAGGGTTAGGGGTAGGGTTACGGATAGGGTTAGGGGTAGCGATAGGGTTAGGGATAATGGTTAGGGTTAGGGGTAGGGTTACGGATAGGGTTAGGGTTAGCAATAAGGTTAGGGGTAGGGTTACGGATAGGGTTAGGGTTGGCGATAGGGTTAGGGTTAGGGTTATGGATAGGGTTAGGGTTAGCGATAGGGTTAGGGGTAGGGTTACGGATAGGGTTAGGGTTGGCGATAGGGTTAGGGTTAGGGTTACGGATAGGGTTAGGGTTAGCGATAGGGTTAGGGATAATGGTTAGAGATAGTGTTAGGGTTAGAGATAGGGTTAGAAATAGGGTTAGGGTTAAGGTTAGGGTTAGGGGTAGGGTTATGGATAGGGTTAGGGTTAGAGATAGGGTGAGAGATAGGGTTAGGGATAGGCTCAGGGACAGTAGGGTGAGGTATATAGTTGGCGTTAGGGTGACGATAGTGCGATTGTTGGGGATAGGGTTAGAGAAAGGGGTTTTTTGAGCTATATTTTTAAATCAACGTTTGACTCAACTGAATATACGACAACTGAAGTCAACATATTAAAAACATGTTATAAAAATGAAACGAACAGTGCTCTTTTTTCAAGTACAAAAGGAAGTTGCTGTAAAGAGGCTTGCTTCACCGGCAAGGTATCTGAAGGAATAAACCACGTATCAGATTCACCACAAAATATAACATGTTATTTAGCAGAACTGTTCGGGGCCCGATTCACTTTCCCCCGGGAAAAATGGCATGCGTGATACTATTGAGGGTGCATTTCGCGAAATGGTTGTATTGCTGCTCGCGAGCTCGTGACTATTTTGTGATCCAACGGGTTCTTACAATAAGACATGCCATAATCAGGAGGGATCACAGAAACATTTCTATAAATCCCAAATTTGGGACTGGCAAGTTCCAGTTCGCGTTATTCCTTTCGCAAAAGCCCTAAATTGAGGGAGTATTTGGATAGAAGCGGGCGGCGACAATCAGAGCTGGGCGAATAGTTTTACTACTTTGGAAGTATCTTCGAGGAACGGCGAATTAAAACAAATCGTGGCTAAAAGCCATCAAATTGAAAGGAAAGGTGATGTTCTGGCCATAATCTTGAATATCCGGGGAAAAAAGGAGACAAACCTCCGAGTGTCAACAGGCGGCGCTTTTTCGCTGTGGTTTGTGTGTGTGTGCTTTCTGTGGGCGCGTACTATGGTGTAGTGCAACCTGCCAGAGTTCAGGGCTGCACCACTACAAATAAATTCCCACAGACAGCAATGATAAATCCCCACACTTCACAAATATTTAGAAACCCACTCACAACTCTCACAGGTGTCCAGGCTGCACAGAAAAACGATGATCGACATGTCCCCTTTCATTTTCCTTTCAATTTTGGGGGGTTGACCAATGAATTTTTGAGAAATTTTCACCAGACGCAGATCACCCCTAAAATGAAGAAAATGTATCCGCCCAGAAAAGTGGCCATTTGGAAAAACCATCCCTCTGAAAAACGGCCAAATAGTGCCACTTACGGACCCGACTGCACCCAAGTTGCTCATAATTGCAAGCCCAAAATCCGGGCCGGAGGTTCAGTGCCATATTTCTCCAATTCCTCGATTTCATGACTCTCAGGACTCTCTACGATAGAATATTTTGAGTGTATAACTTTTATTAATGAACTCGGCGGACACATTTAAGGCTTTTTTGCAAGGGTGCACCCTCAGACGTGTACGGACGTACGTGTAGTCCGGGAACTCTCTCATGTTGATGTGCGCGCATTTAATTTACCAATTAAGGAGAAGCTGTCAGGGAGATTTGTGCGTAGCCCCTTGCGCATTTTGCTACATGATGCACCATTGTAGCGTTGAATTGTAATCACTCAGTCTTTGCACAGCAAAATTCTGTGCGGTATAACTTGGTTAATGGTTTTGTTATCTACGTAAATATGAACGACCAGAAGCAATTCTCTGAAATTGCCAAGTGGTTAAGCTCCTGGTTATCAGGTCGTCAGACGGTGGGTTCGAATCCCAGTGGTGACTTTTATTTTCCCAAAGCTTGCTGTCAGTCAGTAGCTATAAGAGACTCTAATTCACCCCCGCCAAATACCAACAGTACCTTAGCCCTCGGGGTAAGCTCTTCTGCTGGGACTGTCCGCGAAGTCCAGGTGAGCGCCTTAGTACAGGTTCGAGACGTATGGCCGACTCGGCGGCCAGGGCTTAGGGGCTTGTCTCGTTTCCTCCCTTGCATGGTCGCTCAAACTCCTTTTGGAGTTAAATGGATGGGCAGGGAGGAAGTGTGGTGGGCCGGGAACCCCGAGATCCCAGAAGAGTCCTATATGGAAGCCGGTAACTGCGATTTCTAGCGAATTTCAGGAGTCCGTGCGCCTGAATGCTTGGTCAACACCACATAACTTTTCGATTTTGCCCTCATCTAGTTTTTTTTTTTCCGGTTTTTTTTTTGGGGTGGGGGGGGTTTATATATTTCCTGAGCGCAAAACTACCAAGGCAATTTTCTAGGTTGAATACATGCATTTTTTTTAATCTTTAATCTGAATTTGCAACTTTTTATTTCAATACAGCTACAATTAATTTGTTTTCATGTAAACCCTCAAAATGTACCTTTCTGTCTCAGTTGACCTCGCTTTCAACTTTTGTTTCACTGTTTTCAAAGGTGCTTTAATGAATGCTTTGTTTTTTTACAACAATGAGCATTACCATATTCAAGCACAACAGCCACGCATTCCCAGTAAGGTATAGGAAGGGTTGGGGCTAGGGTTAGCGATGGGGTTAGGGATAAGGTTAGCGGTAGGGTTAGGGATAATGGTTAGGGTTAGGGGTAGGGTTACGGATAGGGTTAGGGTTAGCGATAGGGATAGGGTTAGGGTTAGCGATAGGGTTAGGGATAATGGTAAGGGATAGGGTTAGGGTTAGCGATAGGGTGAGGGATAACGGTTAGGGATAGGGTTAGTGTTAGAGATTGGGTTAGAAATAGGGTTAGGGTTAGGGGTAGGGTTGGGGATAAGGTTAGCGATAGGGTTAGGGATAATGGTTGGGGTTAGGGGTGGGGATAGGGTTAGGGTTAGCGGTAGGGTTAGGGTTAGCAATAGGGCTAGGGATAATGGTTAGGGATAGTGTTAGGGTTAGAGATAGGGATAGTTTTAAGGTTAGGGTTAGGGGTAGGGTTACGGATAGGGTTAGGGTTAGCGATAGGGATAAGGTTAGGGTTAAGGGTAGCGATAGGGTTAGGGATAATGGTTAGGGTTAGGGGTACGGTTACAGATAGGGTTAGGGTTAGCGATAGGGTTAGGGGTAGGGATACGGATAGGGTTAGGGTTAGCGATAGGGTTAGGGATAATGGTTAGGGATAGTGTTAGGGTTAGAGATAGGGTTAGAAATAGGGTTAAGGTTGGGGTTGGGGGAGGGGTTAGGGATGGGGTGAGGGGTAGCGATAGGGTTAGGGATAATGGTTAGGGTTAGGGGTAGGGTTACGGATAGGGTTAGGGTTAGCAATAAGGTTAGGGGTAGGGTTACGGATAGGGTTAGGGTTGGCGATAGGGTTAGGGTTAGGGTTACGGATAGGGTTAGAGTTAGCGATAGGGTTAGGGATAGGGTTACGGATAGGGTTAGGGTGGGCGATAGGGTTAGGGGTAGGGTTACGGATAGGGTTAGGGTTAGCGATAGGGTTAGGGATAATGGTTAGAGATAGTGTTAGGGTTAGAGACAGGGTTAGAAATAGGGTTAGGGTTAGGGTTAGGGGTAGGGTTATGGATAGGGTTAGGGTTAGAGATAGGGTGAGAGATAGGGTTAGGGATAGGCTCAGGGACAGTAGGGTGAGGTATATAGTTGGCGTTAGGGTGACGATAGTGCGATTGTTGGGGATAGGGTTAGAGAAAGGGGTTTTTTGAGCTATATTTTTAAATCAACGTTTGACTCAACTGAATATACGACAACTGAAGTCAACATATTAAAAACATGTTATAAAAATGAAACGAACAGTGCTCTTTTTTCAAGTACAAAAGGAAGTTGCTGTAAAGAGGCTTGCTTCACCGGCAAGGTATCTGAAGGAATAAACCACGTATCAGATTCACCACAAAATATAACATGTTATTTAGCAGAACTGTTCGGGGCCCGATTCACTTTCCCCCGGGAAAAATGGCATGCGTGATACTATTGAGGGTGCATTTCGCGAAATGGTTGTATTGCTGCTCGCGAGCTCGTGACTATTTTGTGATCCAACGGGTTCTTACAATAAGACATGCCATAATCAGGAGGGATCACAGAAACATTTCTATAAATCCCAAATTTGGGACTGGCAAGTTCCAGTTCGCGTTATTCCTTTCGCAAAAGCCCTAAATTGAGGGAGTATTTGGATAGAAGCGGGCGGCGACAATCAGAGCTGGGCGAATAGTTTTACTACTTTGGAAGTATCTTCGAGGAACGGCGAATTAAAACAAATCGTGGCTAAAAGCCATCAAATTGAAAGGAAAGGTGATGTTCTGGCCATAATCTTGAATATCCGGGGAAAAAAGGAGACAAACCTCCGAGTGTCAACAGGCGGCGCTTTTTCGCTGTGGTTTGTGTGTGTGTGCTTTCTGTGGGCGCGTACTATGGTGTAGTGCAACCTGCCAGAGTTCAGGGCTGCACCACTACAAATAAATTCCCACAGACAGCAATGATAAATCCCCACACTTCACAAATATTTAGAAACCCACTCACAACTCTCACAGGTGTCCAGGCTGCACAGAAAAACGATGATCGACATGTCCCCTTTCATTTTCCTTTCAATTTTGGGGGGTTGACCAATGAATTTTTGAGAAATTTTCACCAGACGCAGATCACCCCTAAAATGAAGAAAATGTATCCGCCCAGAAAAGTGGCCATTTGGAAAAACCATCCCTCTGAAAAACGGCCAAATAGTGCCACTTACGGACCCGACTGCACCCAAGTTGCTCATAATTGCAAGCCCAAAATCCGGGCCGGAGGTTCAGTGCCATATTTCTCCAATTCCTCGATTTCATGACTCTCAGGACTCTCTACGATAGAATATTTTGAGTGTATAACTTTTATTAATGAACTCGGCGGACACATTTAAGGCTTTTTTGCAAGGGTGCACCCTCAGACGTGTACGGACGTACGTGTAGTCCGGGAACTCTCTCATGTTGATGTGCGCGCATTTAATTTACCAATTAAGGAGAAGCTGTCAGGGAGATTTGTGCGTAGCCCCTTGCGCATTTTGCTACATGATGCACCATTGTAGCGTTGAATTGTAATCACTCAGTCTTTGCACAGCAAAATTCTGTGCGGTATAACTTGGTTAATGGTTTTGTTATCTACGTAAATATGAACGACCAGAAGCAATTCTCTGAAATTGCCAAGTGGTTAAGCTCCTGGTTATCAGATCGTCAGACGGTGGGTTCGAATCCCAGTGGTGACTTTTATTTTCCCAAAGCTTGCTGTCAGTCAGTAGCTATAAGAGACTCTAATTCACCCCCGCCAAATACCAACAGTACCTTAGCCCTCGGGGTAAGCTCTTCTGCTGGGACTGTCCGCGAAGTCCAGGTGAGCGCCTTAGTACAGGTTCGAGACGTATGGCCGACTCGGCGGCCAGGGCTTAGGGGCTTGTCTCGTTTCCTCCCTTGCATGGTCGCTCAAACTCCTTTTGGAGTTAAATGGATGGGCAGGGAGGAAGTGTGGTGGGCCGGGAACCCCGAGATCCCAGAAGAGTCCTATATGGAAGCCGGTAACTGCGATTTCTAGCGAATTTCAGGAGTCCGTGCGCCTGAATGCTTGGTCAACACCACATAACTTTTCGATTTTGCCCTCATCTAGTTTTTTTTTTTCCGGTTTTTTTTTGGGGGGTGGGGGGGGGTTATATATTTCCTGAGCGCAAAACTACCAAGGCAATTTTCTAGGTTGAATACATGCATTTTTTTTAATCTTTAATCTGAATTTGCAACTTTTTATTTCAATACAGCTACAATTAATTTGTTTTCATGTAAACCCTCAAAATGTACCTTTCTGTCTCAGTTGACCTCGCTTTCAACTTTTGTTTCACTGTTTTCAAAGGTGCTTTAATGAATGCTTTTTTTTTTTTACAACAATGAGCATTACCATATTCAAGCACAACAGCCACGCATTCCCAGTAAGGTATAGGAAGGGTTGGGGCTAGGGTTAGCGATGGGGTTAGGGATAAGGTTAGCGGTAGGGTTAGGGATAATGGTTAGGGTTAGGGGTAGGGTTACGGATAGGGTTAGGGTTAGCGATAGGGATAGGGTTAGGGTTAGCGATAGGGTTAGGGATAATGGTAAGGGATAGGGTTAGGGTTAGCGATAGGGTGAGGGATAACGGTTAGGGATAGGGTTAGTGTTAGAGATTGGGTTAGAAATAGGGTTAGGGTTAGGGGTAGGGTTGGGGATAAGGTTAGCGATAGGGTTAGGGATAATGGTTGGGGTTAGGGGTGGGGATAGGGTTAGGGTTAGCGGTAGGGTTAGGGTTAGCAATAGGGCTAGGGATAATGGTTAGGGATAGTGTTAGGGTTAGAGATAGGGATAGTTTTAAGGTTAGGGTTAGGGGTAGGGTTACGGATAGGGTTAGGGTTAGCGATAGGGATAAGGTTAGGGTTAAGGGTAGCGATAGGGTTAGGGATAATGGTTAGGGTTAGGGGTACGGTTACAGATAGGGTTAGGGTTAGAGATAGGGTTAGAAATAGGGTTACGGATAGAGTTAGGGTTAGCGATAGGGTTAGGGATAATGGTTAGGGATAGTGTTAGGGTTAGAGATAGGGTTAGAAATAGGGTTAAGGTTAGGGTTAGGGGTAGGGTTACGGATAGGGTTAGGGGTAGCGATAGGGTTAGGGATAATGGTTAGGGTTAGGGGTAGGGATACGGATAGGGTTAGGGTTAGCAATAAGGTTAGGGGTAGGGTTACGGATAGGGTTAGGGTTGGCGATAGGGTTAGGGTTAGGGTTATGGATAGGGTTAGGGTTAGCGATAGGGTTAGGGGTAGGGTTACGGATAGGGTTAGGGTTGGCGATAGGGTTAGGGTTAGGGTTACGGATAGGGTTAGGGTTAGCGATAGGGTTAGGGATAATGGTTAGAGATAGTGTTAGGGTTAGAGACAGGGTTAGAAATAGGGTTAGGGTTAGGGTTAGGGGTAGGGTTATGGATAGGGTTAGGGTTAGAGATAGGGTGAGAGATAGGGTTAGGGATAGGCTCAGGGACAGTAGGGTGAGGTATATAGTTGGCGTTAGGGTGACGATAGTGCGATTGTTGGGGATAGGGTTAGAGAAAGGGGTTTTTTGAGCTATATTTTTAAATCAACGTTTGACTCAACTGAATATACGACAACTGAAGTCAACATATTAAAAACATGTTATAAAAATGAAACGAACAGTGCTCTTTTTTCAAGTACAAAAGGAAGTTGCTGTAAAGAGGCTTGCTTCACCGGCAAGGTATCTGAAGGAATAAACCACGTATCAGATTCACCACAAAATATAACATGTTATTTAGCAGAACTGTTCGGGGCCCGATTCACTTTCCCCCGGGAAAAATGGCATGCGTGATACTATTGAGGGTGCATTTCGCGAAATGGTTGTATTGCTGCTCGCGAGCTCGTGACTATTTTGTGATCCAACGGGTTCTTACAATAAGACATGCCATAATCAGGAGGGATCACAGAAACATTTCTATAAATCCCAAATTTGGGACTGGCAAGTTCCAGTTCGCGTTATTCCTTTCGCAAAAGCCCTAAATTGAGGGAGTATTTGGATAGAAGCGGGCGGCGACAATCAGAGCTGGGCGAATAGTTTTACTACTTTGGAAGTATCTTCGAGGAACGGCGAATTAAAACAAATCGTGGCTAAAAGCCATCAAATTGAAAGGAAAGGTGATGTTCTGGCCATAATCTTGAATATCCGGGGAAAAAAGGAGACAAACCTCCGAGTGTCAACAGGCGGCGCTTTTTCGCTGTGGTTTGTGTGTGTGTGCTTTCTGTGGGCGCGTACTATGGTGTAGTGCAACCTGCCAGAGTTCAGGGCTGCACCACTACAAATAAATTCCCACAGACAGCAATGATAAATCCCCACACTTCACAAATATTTAGAAACCCACTCACAACTCTCACAGGTGTCCAGGCTGCACAGAAAAACGATGATCGACATGTCCCCTTTCATTTTCCTTTCAATTTTGGGGGGTTGACCAATGAATTTTTGAGAAATTTTCACCAGACGCAGATCACCCCTAAAATGAAGAAAATGTATCCGCCCAGAAAAGTGGCCATTTGGAAAAACCATCCCTCTGAAAAACGGCCAAATAGTGCCACTTACGGACCCGACTGCACCCAAGTTGCTCATAATTGCAAGCCCAAAATCCGGGCCGGAGGTTCAGTGCCATATTTCTCCAATTCCTCGATTTCATGACTCTCAGGACTCTCTACGATAGAATATTTTGAGTGTATAACTTTTATTAATGAACTCGGCGGACACATTTAAGGCTTTTTTGCAAGGGTGCACCCTCAGACGTGTACGGACGTACGTGTAGTCCGGGAACTCTCTCATGTTGATGTGCGCGCATTTAATTTACCAATTAAGGAGAAGCTGTCAGGGAGATTTGTGCGTAGCCCCTTGCGCATTTTGCTACATGATGCACCATTGTAGCGTTGAATTGTAATCACTCAGTCTTTGCACAGCAAAATTCTGTGCGGTATAACTTGGTTAATGGTTTTGTTATCTACGTAAATATGAACGACCAGAAGCAATTCTCTGAAATTGCCAAGTGGTTAAGCTCCTGGTTATCAGATCGTCAGACGGTGGGTTCGAATCCCAGTGGTGACTTTTATTTTCCCAAAGCTTGCTGTCAGTCAGTAGCTATAAGAGACTCTAATTCACCCCCGCCAAATACCAACAGTACCTTAGCCCTCGGGGTAAGCTCTTCTGCTGGGACTGTCCGCGAAGTCCAGGTGAGCGCCTTAGTACAGGTTCGAGACGTATGGCCGACTCGGCGGCCAGGGCTTAGGGGCTTGTCTCGTTTCCTCCCTTGCATGGTCGCTCAAACTCCTTTTGGAGTTAAATGGATGGGCAGAGAGGAAGTGTGGTGGGCCGGGAACCCCGAGATCCCAGAAGAGTCCTATATGGAAGCCGGTAACTGCGATTTCTAGCGAATTTCAGGAGTCCGTGCGCCTGAATGCTTGGTCAACACCACATAACTTTTCGATTTTGCCCTCATCTAGTTTTTTTTTCCCGGTTTTTTTTTTTGGGTGGGGGGGGTTTATATATTTCCTGAGCGCAAAACTACCAAGGCAATTTTCTAGGTTGAATACATGCATTTTTTTTAATCTTTAATCTGAATTTGCAACTTTTTATTTCAATACAGCTACAATTAATTTGTTTTCATGTAAACCCTCAAAATGTACCTTTCTGTCTCAGTTGACCTCGCTTTCAACTTTTGTTTCACTGTTTTCAAAGGTGCTTTAATGAATGCTTTGTTTTTTTACAACAATGAGCATTACCATATTCAAGCACAACAGCCACGCATTCCCAGTAAGGTATAGCAAGGGTTGGGGCTAGGGTTAGCGATGGGGTTAGGGATAAGGTTAGCGGTAGGGTTAGGGATAATGGTTAGGGTTAGGGGTAGGGTTACGGATAGGGTTAGGGTTAGCGATAGGGATAGGGTTAGGGTTAGCGATAGGGTTAGGGATAATGGTAAGGGATAGGGTTAGGGTTAGCGATAGGGTGAGGGATAACGGTTAGGGATAGGGTTAGTGTTAGAGATTGGGTTAGAAATAGGGTTAGGGTTAGGGGTAGGGTTGGGGATAAGGTTAGCGATAGGGTTAGGGATAATGGTTGGGGTTAGGGGTGGGGATAGGGTTAGGGTTAGCGGTAGGGTTAGGGTTAGCAATAGGGCTAGGGATAATGGTTAGGGATAGTGTTAGGGTTAGAGATAGGGATAGTTTTAAGGTTAGGGTTAGGGGTAGGGTTACGGATAGGGTTAGGGTTAGCGATAGGGATAAGGTTAGGGTTAAGGGTAGCGATAGGGTTAGGGATAATGGTTAGGGTTAGGGGTACGGTTACAGATAGGGTTAGGGTTAGCGATAGGGTTAGGGGTAGGGATACGGATAGGGTTAGGGTTAGCGATAGGGTTAGGGATAATGGTTAGGGATAGTGTTAGGGTTAGAGATAGGGTTAGAAATAGGGTTAAGGTTAGGGTTGGGGGTAGGGTTACGGATAGGGTTAGGGGTAGCGATAGGGTTAGGGATAATGGTTAGGGTTAGGGGTAGGGTTACGGATAGGGTTAGGGTTAGCAATACGGCTACGGGTAGGGTTACGGATAGGGTTAGGAATAGAGATAGGGTTAAGGCTATGGATAGGGTTAGGGTTAGCGATAGGGTTAGGGGTAGGGTTACGGATAGGGTTAGGGTTGGCGATAGGGTTAGGGTTAGGGTTACGGATAGGGTTAGGGTTAGCGATAGGGTTAGGGATAATGGTTAGGGATAGTGTTAGGGTTAGAGATAGGGTTAGAAATAGGGTTAGGGTTAAGGTTAGGGTTAGGGGTAGGGTTATGGATAGGGTTAGGGTTAGAGATAGGGTGAGAGATAGGGTTAGGGATAGGCTCAGGGACAGTAGGGTGAGGTATATAGTTGGCGTTAGGGTGACGATAGTGCGATTGTTGGGGATAGGGTTAGAGAAAGGGGTTTTTTGAGCTATATTTTTAAATCAACGTTTGACTCAACTGAATATACGACAACTGAAGTCAACATATTAAAAACATGTTATAAAAATGAAACGAACAGTGCTCTTTTTTCAAGTACAAAAGGAAGTTGCTGTAAAGAGGCTTGCTTCACCGGCAAGGTATCTGAAGGAATAAACCACGTATCAGATTCACCACAAAATATAACATGTTATTTAGCAGAACTGTTCGGGGCCCGATTCACTTTCCCCCGGGGAAAAATGGCATGCGTGATACTATTGAGGGTGCATTTCGCGAAATGGTTGTATTGCTGCTCGCGAGCTCGTGACTATTTTGTGATCCCACGGGTTCTTACAATAAGACATGCCATAATCAGGAGGGATCACAGAAACATTTCTATAAATCCCAAATTTGGGACTGGCAAGTTCCAGTTCGCGTTATTCCTTTCGCAAAAGCCCTAAATTGAGGGAGTATTTGGATAGAAGCGGGCGGCGACAATCAGAGCTGGGCGAATAGTTTTACTACTTTGGAAGTATCTTCGAGGAACGGCGAATTAAAACAAATCGTGGCTAAAAGCCATCAAATTGAAAGGAAAGGTGATGTTCTGGCCATAATCTTGAATATCCGGGGGAAAAAGGAGACAAACCTCCGAGTGTCAACAGGCGGCGCTTTTTCGCTGTGGTTTTTGTGTGTGTGCTTTCTGTGGGCGCGTACTATGGTGTAGTGCAACCTGCCAGAGTTCAGGGCTGCACCACTACAAATAAATTCCCACAGACAGCAATGATAAATCCCCACACTTCACAAATATTTAGAAACCCACTCACAACCACAGGTGTCCAGGCTGCACAGAAAAACGATGATCGACATGTCCCCTTTCATTTTCCTTTCAATTTTGGGGGGTTGACCAATGAATTTTTGAGAAATTTTCACCAGACGCAGACCACCCCTAAAATGAAGAAAATGTATCCGCCCAGAAAAGTGGCCATTTGGAAAAACCATCCCTCTGAAAAACGGCCAAATAGTGCCACTTACGGACCCGACTGCACCCAAGTTGCTCATAATTGCAAGCCCAAAATCCGGGCCGGAGGTTCAGTGCCATATTTCTCCAATTCCTCGATTTCATGACTCTCAGGACTCTCTACGATAGAATATTTTGAGTGTATAACTTTTATTAATGAACTCGGCGGACACATTTAAGGCTTTTTTGCAAGGGTGCACCCTCAGACGTGTACGGACGTACGTGTAGTCCGGGAACTCTCTCATGTTGATGTGCGCGCATTTAATTTACCAATTAAGGAGAAGCTGTCAGGGAGATTTGTGCGTAGCCCCTTGCGCATTTTGCTACATGATGCACCATTGTAGCGTTGAATTGTAATCACTCAGTCTTTGCACAGCAAAATTCTGTGCGGTTAATGGTTTTGTTATCTACGTAAATATGAACGACCAGAAGCAATTCTCTGAAATTACCAAGTGGTTAAGCTCCTGGTTATCAGATCGTCAGACGGTGGGTTCGAATCCCAGTGGTGACTTTTATTTTCCCAAAGCTTGCTGTCAGTCAGTAGCTATAAGAGACTCTAATTCACCCCCGCCAAATACCAACAGTACCTTAGCCCTCGGGGTAAGCTCTTCTGCTGGGACTGTCCGCGAAGTCCAGGTGAGCGCCTTAGTACAGGTTCGAGACGTATGGCCGACTCGGCGGCCAGGGCTTAGGGGCTTGTCTCGTTTCCTCCCTTGCATGGTCGCTCAAACTCCTTTTGGAGTTAAATGGATGGGCAGGGAGGAAGTGTGGTGGGCCGGGAACCCCGAGATCCCAGAAGAGTCCTATATGGAAGCCGGTAACTGCGATTTCTAGCGAATTTCAGGAGTCCGTGCGCCTGAATGCTTGGTCAACACCACATAACTTTTCGATTTTGCCCTCATCTAGTTTTTTTTCCGTTTTTTTTTTTTTTGGGGGGGGGGTTATATATTTCCTGAGCGCAAAACTACCAAGGCAATTTTCTAGGTTGAATACATGCATTTTTTTTTAATCTTTAATCTGAATTTGCAACTTTTTATTTCAATACAGCTACAATTAATTTGTTTTCATGTAAACCCTCAAAATGTACCTTTCTGTCTCAGTTGACCTCGCTTTCAACTTTTGTTTCACTGTTTTCAAAGGTGCTTTAATGAATGCTTTGTTTTTTTACAACAATGAGCATTACCATATTCAAGCACAACAGCCACGCATTCCCAGTAAGGTATAGCAAGGGTTGGGGCTAGGGTTAGCGATGGGTTAGGGATAAGGTTAGCGGTAGGGTTAGGGATAATGGTTAGGGTTAGGGGTAGGGTTACGGATAGGGTTAGGGTTAGCGATAGGGGATAGGGTTAGGGTTAGCGTAGGGTTAGGGATAATGGTAAGGGATAGGGTTAGGGTTAGCGATAGGGTGAGGGATAACGGTTAGGGATAGGGTTAGTGTTAGAGATTGGGTTAGAAATAGGGTTAGGGTTAGGGGTAGGGTTGGGGATAAGGTTAGCGATAGGGTTAGGGATAATGGTTGGGGTTAGGGGTGGGGATAGGGTTAGGGTTAGCGGTAGGGTTAGGGTTAGCAATAGGGCTAGGGATAATGGTTAGGGATAGTGTTAGGGTTAGAGATAGGGATAGTTTTAAGGTTAGGGTTAGGGGTAGGGTTACGGATAGGGTTAGGGTTAGCGATAGGGATAAGGTTAGGGTTAAGGGTAGCGATAGGGTTAGGGATAATGGTTAGGGTTAGGGGTACGGTTACAGATAGGGTTAGGGTTAGCGATAGGGTTAGGGGTAGGGTTACGGATAGGGTTAGGGTTAGCGATAGGGTTAGGGATAATGGTTAGGGATAGTGTTAGGGTTAGAGATTAGGGTTAGAAATAGGGTTAAGGTTAGGGTTAGGGTAGGGTTACGGATAGGGTTAGGGGTAGCGATAGGGTTAGGGATAATGGTTAGGGTTAGGGGTAGGGTTACGGATAGGGTTAGGGTTAGCAATAAGGTTAGGGGTAGGGTTACGGATAGGGTTAGGGTTGGCGATAGGGTTAGGGTTAGGGTTATGGATAGGGTTAGGGTTAGCGATAGGGTTAGGGGTAGGGTTACGGATAGGGTTAGGGTTGGCGATAGGGTTAGGGTTACGGATAGGGTTAGGGTTAGCGAGATAGGGTTAGGGATAATGGTTAGAGATAGTGTTAGGGTTAGAGATAGGGTTAGAAATAGGGTTAGGGGTTAAGGTTAGGGTTAGGGGTAGGGTTATGGATAGGGTTAGGGTTAGAGATAGGGTTAGGGATAGGCTCAGGGACAGTAGGGTGAGGTATATAGTTGGCGTTAGGGTGACGATAGTGCGATTGTTGGGGATAGGGTTAGAGAAAGGGGTTTTTTGAGCTATATTTTTAAATCAACGTTTGACTCAACTGAATATACGACAACTGAAGTCAACATATTAAAAACATGTTATAAAAATGAAACGAACAGTGCTCTTTTTTCAAGTACAAAAGGAAGTTGCTGTAAAGAGGCTTGCTTCACCGGCAAGGTATCTGAAGGAATAAACCACGTATCAGATTCACCACAAAATATAACATGTTATTTAGCAGAACTGTTCGGGGCCCGATTCACTTTACCCCGGGAAAAATGGCATGCGTGATACTATTGAGGGTGCATTTCGCGAAATGGTTGTATTGCTGCGCGCGAGCTCATGACTATTTTGTGATCCCACGGGTTCTTACAATAAGACATGCCATAATCAGGAGGGATCACAGAAACATTTCTATAAATCCCAAATTTGGGACTGGCAAGTTCCAGTTCGCGTTATTCCTTTCGCAAAAGCCCTAAATTGAGGGAGTATTTGGATAGAAGCGGGCGGCGACAATCAGAGCTGGGCGAATAGTTTTACTACTTTGGAAGTATCTTCGAGGAAAGGCGAATTAAAACAAATCGTGGATAAAAACCATCAAATTGAAAGGAAAGGTGATGTTCTGGCCATAATCTTGAATATCCGGGGAAAAAAGGAGACAAACCTCCGAGTGTCAACAGGCGGCGCTTTTCCGCTGTGGTTTTTGTGTGTGTGCTTTCTGTGGGCGCGTATTATGGTGTAGTGCAACCTGCCAGAGTTCAGGGCTGCACCACTACAAATAAATTCCCACAGACAGCAATGATAAATCCCCACACTTCACAAATATTTAGAAACCCACTCACAACTCTCACAGGTGTCCAGGCTGCACAGAAAAACGATGATCGACATGTCCCCTTTCATTTTCCTTTCAATTTTGGGGGGTTGACCAATGAATTTTTGAGAAATTTTCACCAGACGCAGACCACCCCTAAAATGAAGAAAATGTATCCGCCCAGAAAAGTGGCCATTTGGAAAAACCATCCCTCTGAAAAACGGCCAAATAGTGCCACTTACGGACCCGACTGCACCCAAGTTGCTCATAATTGCAAGCCCAAAATCCGGGCCGGAGGTTCAGTGCCATATTTCTCCAATTCCTCGATTTCATGACAAACCTCCGAGTGTCAACAGGCGGCGCTTTTTCGCTCCGGTTTTTGTGTGTGTGCTTTCTATGGGCGCGTATTATGCATGTAGTGCAACCTGCCAGAGTTCAGGGCTGCACCACTACAAATAAATTCCCACAGACGGCAATGATAAATCCCCACACTTCGCAAATATTTAGAAACAATTTATATTACACCGAAATACATGTAAGTGAATTTGTACCGCAACACTAATATATGAGCAAGGACACACATTGTTGTTATGTGTATCAGAGATTGTATTTGTAAATAAAGTTGGGCTTGAAATTTTACAATTTTATTGCACAACCCTCGTTTGGTGCATCAGTATGGCATACCCCTTATTATAACAGCGTATACACCAATTAGGGCCTAGTTGAAGTTATTCCATCAAAGACTAACTGAGAGGTACACCTATATCGTTACGATTAACCAAAATTATACGACCTGCTATGTTTAAACAGTTTAAACCAGTAACGAACTTTAGCCACTCAGACTTAATGAAGGGACTGCATATTGATCTCAGCATCATATCGTATAAGCCGATATAGATATGCATGAGTTAATTGTTTACGCTTGTTTGGAGTAGGCAAACGTAGACTCTAAGGGTGTTCAGTCAGCACTAATTAAACAACAAATAATTGCAACATGATTAAAACGGACAGAGGGCGATGCTTTTAATATTTCGGATTATTAACGAAATGGCGACCGATTAAGTAAAACGCTGGAGTTGACAAATAAGGCCATACCCCAAAATTTAATTATGAAAGATATTGCAGAAATTGTTTTAAAGAAAATGTTTCAATAATTTAAAAGTGAAAGAGAAAATAGGGATTAGTTTTGCCTATTGTGATGTAAGTCAAACTGGAGTCATTCCTGTCACACAAATTCATTCAGACTGAAGTACATAGTATTATACGTTCCGAAAGTGGGGATTCCCCAGCAATAACCGCAAAGTGTATAGCTTGTATAACGTAATGTACATTTATGCGTAGCTCGACTTAAATGAAATAGTTTCGAAATATTACACGGTTCTTTTTTTTTCATTCCAGAAGCTGGCATCGTAATTATTCGGAATTGAGCCTTATTAGATTCAGTCTATGATTACATCTTATATACCTTCGTTCTCATGTATAGTTTGCCGTGCTTAGACATGTACAGGACGGTGAAGAAGTGTGATTTCTTTGGTCTTGGAATCTTAATTTCAACCACGTAAATAGTTGCAACTGTCTTTACCACTACCCAAAGTAAATGGAACAAAACAAACAAACAAACAAAATGGCCGAGGCCCACAATCAAACCACACACTGAAAAGGGGAAAGCCAACCTTTTAAAAATGAAAGAAAAATTGAAGTTAAATCGAAACCAAACAGGGGCTATTGGAGTCAGCGTGGCCAGAGAATATTTCAATGAAGTATATGGTTGAAGTGTTGTTGGTAATGTCTTAAGGTGACGCCGCTCGTGAGTGACGTTGTTATGAAATCAGAATGAAACTTTTCTTGATGAACCAAATATGGCTAGTTTTGTTTAAACCTTCAAAGACATCACTGCCACCTTATTTTTAATGAAGCAGTATATTTGATGAAGAACGTATCGGACTGGTTGGTTTATAATTCGTAATGTGGTTTGCTATTATAAAAGTATTTTCATAAAGTATTAATAAACGTTAACACTAATAGTGTTCCGCAATTCAACAATTTCAATATGACTTTACACCCAATTAAAGCTAATCACATGGTGTAGAATTTGAGTCATTGTAGTGAGTGGTTATATCACAATAGGCCTAGTTAGTCCTTATCTCTTTTAGCTGTGTTAACGAACAAGATTTAATAAAATCCCCGAATACCTGATTTTAAAAAATCACAGTAGGCTAACCCATCGGAATTGAAACAAGTATAGCCCAACATGGTCCGATGTAAACGAGGTTGTGTCGTATTAGAACCCGACACCTGACGTAAAGATTTTTAGCATATGTACAATAGCCTTGATGTGTTGTTGTTAATTTGTAATTGCATCAATAAAGGAAACCGAATCAAAACAAAATGGTTGTCGTCACTCTTTGTACATTCCCCGTTTTTACCTGTGGAGAGAGTGAAAGTTTCCTTAACTATCGAAAGTAATGCACTGCGTGTTGGCAGTAGTGGGTCGTAATATCCCTAAAAATTTTCCTATTCTTTCAAATCCTGCTAACGAAGTGTTACAAAAGTGAAAGTATTCTTTTTACCTTCCAACGATCGAGTTCCTTAACTATAGGATCGAATTATAAGGCGGGCCTGCGGAGATTACTGTTTTTGTTGCTATTGTTGGAACCATTAAATCTCTTTCTTTTGTCCTTAACCAAACACGCCAATAAAACCCCTACACAGTTTATGTTTTTTAGGGGGCTTTCAACCTTCAGACGTAGGCCCCCCCCCAAAAAAAAATATATATATATATATACCTCTCTCACGTTTGTTTCACCCCATTCAACGTGTTGAAATTAACGACTTCGACCGTGCGCAGCGGTAACCCGGTTCTCGACGAGACCCTCGTGAACCAGCATTTTACCAATCCTCTGTTGAGCCTTCTCGTTATGAAGACTTCGTTTGCAAAAAGTTTACAAAACTATCACATTGAAACTCTTTATATGTGATCTAGAAGGCTTAAACCGAATAAAACACTGCAGAATCTACTGCAGAAATGCTACATAAATATGAAATTGAGACTCAAAGTGGTTGCTAAGATTATTTCTATTTTCAATCGATCACTTGGTCTTTTTCCACTAAATTTCTCAATTTTAGAAGTTTTCCCAAGGGGGTGAGACACAGGCCAGAATCTCAACTACACAATACAATCAGTTCGATGTAGCTACATTTTTTGTTCGACTTTCATGAGTTATATTTGATACTTCTGCACAGAGCGATCTATAGGCCCTAGGCCCAACGGGTTTTACATGCGCAAAACCGATCAAGCCACGTACCGTGTACGTACACAGCGGCTTGTTGCACGCGTACCGCGGTGTACATATAGAGGTGTTCATGTGGTTCATGTTTGTATAGTACTGTACCTGTAAACTGGGGATATATACTGTGAATTTCAACATTTTCCTGCCAATTTTATAATGACAGATAGACCTCGGTTTCAATAATAAACTTCATGTTAACTTACTGTACTGTTCGTCTTTTATTCCCTACGCTCGCAAGGCAGTAAGATTATGTTGGATGAACGGAATCGGTAGTGAGTTAGGTCGATGTGCAAACGCGTCCGGTTGGGAAGAGAAAAAAACCTAGCGCAAAACCGTCAGCAAATATAGAAAAACCTTCACACCTTCTCCACCACAGCCCACTTATGAAAACTTCAGGAAAACTTCGAATTCTTTGTTTCGAGCCTTCAAATATCGCATCAAAACGTAAGCAAAGTAACGCATACGAAAAGAGCTTTTCACAAAGATCACTAGTTTTCACCAATCTGGATCTATTTCTCAATTTTATTTTCACAAAACACGTTAGGGAATATTTGGGCAGGAACTTTTATTTCCAAAAAGTGAAAATAAGACAAATTTCATGAGACGAAGCAGCAGTTTGCCTGGCACGAATTCCCATGGCCCTCATTACGCATGCAAATACCCTAAAAACGGGACATGCGCAGTTAATAATTTCCCTCTGAAACATACGTGCTCTAGCCCTAGAGTTCTCTGAAATCTTTGCAAAACTCTTTCAACAACAGTGAGTGTGCTATGTTTATATACGGTAATAAAGAAAGTAACACAATATATCAAAATTAACATCTCCAAGTACAAAAATTGCATCCTTCAACATCCTGATTTACAAAATTTGAGTTATAGTACATGATGAGCAATCACAAAGATATACTTTCAGATACAGTTGTTTTATTTTGTGTTTATCAACGTCTTTTTTGGTGTTTTAAATACAAAGAGAGGACGACAATATAAATTTATTTTCTTCTCAAATCATTGAAACGTAATCAAATGTATAGCCAAACACTTCAAAATGACCAAAAACACACGAAAATTGTGTGGAAAAGACGTGGAATCCCTCGGTGAGGGATCTGCACAAAGGGCTTGAAAAATATTGTATCCTCACCCTCTAAGAACAACGAACAGCCTTTCTATTGAGATGTCAGGGTTCCCAAAATATTGGTAAGTCCCTCCTAATGAATAATCAATACAACGAATTGGGCAACATACTACATCAATCATAAAATAGAGAGGATGGCTCAGGAACGGTTCGGGGGGGGGGGCTAGAGGCTTTATTTCCCATTCCTGTGATGGCTTCTTTGTTGTAACCATAGGCACGTTTTGCATGTTATGGGCAGTGGCGTGGCTAGGATTTTACTAATGGGGGGAACAAGGTGAGCACCAGCATCTTATGGGGGGAGCACCAGTTTTCAGTGGTGTGTTTTTTTTTGGGGGGGCAAGCTCTTGTTTAGGCTTGTTCAATATTCATTCATCCGTTTTTTTAGTGGGGGGGCACGGGGGGGCACTAGCAATTTTAGGGGCCACCCAGCCCCCCGTGGCTACGCCCCTGGTTATGGGAAATACTGTTCAGCATTGCACAATCCTAAGCCTGTGGAGTTATAATGAACGCTTGAAAAAATGATTGTGTACTATATTGCTTAATTATATACAGCGGGTTAGTTTTGAGGTTTTCCAGAATTTTGTCCAACGCACTATAAAACAAATCACTGTATGACGTAGATCACTGTATGACGTAATCTGTGATGTCAACCTCAAACAAAAAACCGCGCAAAGGGTTTTGGTTTTAACCCAACAGCTTTCACATGCCACTGCAGCCAGTATACACATGTAAGCTGCCACTTTCCACAAACAACGGGAATACCACTGTAAAAACTCTGGCGAAGTTGACTTTACCGTTTCAATGTCACATGCTCGCCAGGGCAGAGGGTATAGAAATGTGAAAAAGGTTACCAGGTTTAGAAGGCAAATACAAACACTGCCGAACCTCGTTAATAAGAGCACTGTTAAGACAAGATTCTGCTTATAACAAAGAACATTTCAGGTCCCAGTCCTGTGTTTTTCATTGTTTTCATTCCTGATATTAAATACAAGGTTCCTGTTATAACAAGATAATTGCCAAGTGCGAAGGACCTCTCATTAACCAGGTTGGACTGTATCATGTTTGAATATATCGTTCACTTTTGGACAGAATTAGAATCCCATGGAATGGGCAGTTAACTCTGTGATGTAAAACTTTAAGTTTGGTCGGGCAGATGTGTGAAACAAAGTTGATCTCATCCTTACACTGACATATTAACTTATCCACAATGCTACACGCAATGGACGTCTGAATTTTAGGAAATAAAACTGTCACCAGTAACAGCCAAAGCACCTCGGTGTTATATTTCACAAGCATTTCGTACAGAAAATGATAACTTTTCCTCACCTTGATGAGAGATTCTAATTTTTACATTATGTTGTAAGAAACCTTTAATCTTTAAATAGCAAGTTCATCTGCCTTCCGGTATTTCCTGATTCCAAAGAAACAATGTAGCGTTTAACCATCAGCCAACCATTACAAACGGCATGCACATAATCGAGTTAGCGCCGAAAAATACATGTACCCGCCACTTTTAAGCGCTAACTTGATCTTACCACATCTTTCAGGTATGCCATGTTATGGTCCCCACCCTACTCCCGAGAAACGGCATTTGTCGACACAGAGTTCAATATCTCCGTGGTTTAAGCAACATCCGGCCCAAAAAAGAAAGATGATATCCTCGAACTTGCAATGACGAAAAGACCTGCAATATGATACTTCCGCTTTATATCAATCTTTGTGTACCTTTGGCGTTACTGTTTTTACATACGGTTATTTTTAATCATTTAGCTCACTCTGCGCTGTTATATATAAAAGACTAAATTGGTATAGGATGAGTACTTGGAAAATTAATGCATGAAGGAGCCGATCACACCTGTCCGGGGCTTAGCTTCTAACAGCGGGTTTTAAATTACAGAAAACTTGCTCAAATCCTATCAAAAATCGAAGTGGTTTTATCATTCTTTACAACTCCTTGGTGCGTGTTTCATAAAAGACGGTGATGGGAGTTCCACGAGAGTGGGTTGCACTAATCCTAGGCATTTTGTTGGGGAAAATGTTGGTCGCTTCATGTTGGTCGGAACAAGGTAGGCATTAGTTTTACAAAAAGGAATTTCATTAGCAATTAACTTATTTCTTATAACCAGAATAGGACACGGCTGATATTTTCCTTTTTTCAATTGTATACGTTTTAGTATAATTATTGTACACCTAAAGCAATTTATAAAATGGTCCTTTGGCGCAAAAATTGAATTTCTTTTTGTAACTTTCATCTTTCGACTGTGTGAGGACTTGTTTTCATGTTCTTTACAAATGAAAGCTATTTGAAAACCAGGTGCGCGGGCACTGGGATTAGGGTTTTTCGTTGCAAAATAAAATTTTTGATTTGTTTATAGGTCTATTAAATTAATTAATGGGCTAACGATGCACCAGTGCACAAATATAGACCGGCGATGAGGTCATCTGTGAACGTCTGTGTACCCCGAAGGACTGTGAGTGACCAGAGGGCTACCTTATTTCCTCAGGTCTAAAGCTTCTTTTCTCGTCAGGGTCCCAAGGGCACTGCAATTTACTAGCAGAATTTTCTCAACTAGATATTCAGTTGAAAGCGAAAGTCTCTCCAGTGGAGAAAATGGAAACTTCCCTTTAACCAGAATCTCTGAGCACTTGGTAATTAGTAGTAGGGCTTACGAAAGCTGAATAGTGGGAAAGTTATTCGTTATTTCGAATAATCCATTCTTATTTTTAATTACTAATTCGTTATTACGGTTGCGGCTAAGTTATCGGATTGTGCGTAATTCTGCTGCAGCCACTGACATTGGACAGTCCCTGGGCACATTGCAGACGTAATTCCTAATGTGTGCGGCCGTAGCCTACTTAGTAATTCGTAATGAATTAGGGGCGTACCGTGGGTTAGCAATCTGAAACAACGAACTAGTTATTCCTAGTAACGAATTACTAATTCATTTAATAACGAATTGTGACTTCATAATAATGAATTAGTTTCCCACCGAAAATTTGGTATCAGTGGCACGATTGGGCTTTTGTAATTTTTTAATTAGTCGTGTTTTACCCCGTCTGACACAATATCTGCATGGAGTGGTATACTACTGTGGTGGTCAGTGATTTCATTTGGAGTTAGGCGCCCACCAGACCGGTTGTGATGTAGACCGAATTAAGATGCAAAATAGAGGAGCAAAATGTAAAATATATAAAACAAAAACGTAAAATATATAAGGCGAAGTGTTATCTACTAACCGGTTCGAAGAAGTCGCGCCTAACCATGATAGGGAGCTTTTTCAATTATTGTTCCGAAGTGACGTGCAGCTTTCTCAATTGTTTCGAAGTGTTAAGACCGTTTTGGAGGAATAAGATTCGTCTATGGTATAACATTAGTAGCAACAAATTCATGGAAAGCAGGGTTTTGAAGGAGGTTGCCAACTACTCCTCGTACACGGACGTTCACATTTTCCAACTCTCGAGTGAAGTGTAGTGTTGTCCACTGTATTATCAAGAGTGTCTGGGGAAAAAAGTTCCAGTATAAGATTTATGGACAATACTAATTTTCCCTTAAAATGTTACAACAGCCGTCAGAAAGTGATTTATACATGCCCCAAAAAGTGAAATTTGTTAAGGAAAATTCCGATGCATTTACTTTGAAACCATTTTTTTTTCAGACAAGTCTCATAGGTTTGTTCACAGAGGCATCAAGTGTTGTCTGTATATGGAGCTCTTTCCGTGTCGGGCATGGCGCGCGCGCGCCGGGCAGGACGTCCTCGAACTGGTTGATAGATGGCGCTTCGTCTTATACGTTTTCGTTCAATATTTTACATTTTTGCTCTGTATCGCGACCGGTCTGGCCTCGAGGTAGCGGCGCGTCGTCCTATTTATTAGTTTCATTCTATATTTTTTAGTTTCCGTCCATTTTTTTGTACTTTCGTCCTATATACGCCTTTATTAGTTTTATTACTTTTGTCCTGTACATTATGTTCGTTCTATATTTCGTCAGGCCTAAATCTATGCAATCCTATTCACGCATACTCACCTTTCAGTTAACGTTTTGCGGACGCGCCAGCGGTCACCTGTATCGTTTGTCCGCTTTCAAAAGTTTTGCGAAAGACCCCAAAATGTTGGAAATCTTAGTTTATGCGTAAAAGAAGTAAACGACCATTTTTCGGCGAATTTTCCTAGACACAAATACTGGAGTTTGTGTCTTAGCCCCCCCCCCTTTAGAAGTCTTCGTATCATCTAACACTTCGCCCTCTGTTGTCTAGTGTGTATCCGTGTCACGTGATGTCATTAATATTTTGTTGACTTCATGAAACGTGAAGTTTCAATTTTTTTTTTATTTTGTCAAGTGAGTGAATATGAATAAAAATTAGTGGTGTATCCATTTCTAGTGTTTTTCTTGTTTTTCTTCCCAGAAGAGATCTAGATTACTTGGGTTGACACGGGGTTGCCCATGTTCATGAATAAAGGTACATGACGTGTAATCAGTGGTGGGGTGGGATATACACTAACCAGCTACGTGGAAAGGGCGCAAACGTAAACCCAAGGGTGTGGGTGGTGTGTGGGGGGTTGTGGATGGGGATGGGGTGTTCAACTTGTGAAGGTGGTTGCAGGGCGTACAAATAACAAAGAACATGGCAGTAAATGTTGGAATTGAATTAGGTCTACCCGCCACAAGAAGGTGTTTTCGGAGGACACTGAGGCTGTTTGTTTTCTCTTATAAAATTATTTGTTCATTAGTATGATTACAGATTTATTTTTGGAGGGGAATTTAGAAACAAGGGGGATGTGGATGGAATATGGAGTCATGGGGTATACAGAAGAGGGACAAACCACTGGAGGTTATGGAATACCATATTTAGTGTTGGCTAATGAAGACTGTCAAAACTGACAAGTAAATAAGCAAAGGACACACAAGGGACTTTACTTGTAATTTATTATGCAAGATGTTAAATGGTGACAGACCGACTGGAGTAACCTCATGTTATAAAAAGTAAATATATTACTCTCTATGAAAATTCAATTCCCTTTTTCTGATTTAAGAATGTTATTTAAATGAACTGGAAATGACTACTGAAAGATTTGAAATTTGAAGCTGTTTAAATTGCTTTAAAAATATGTGCCGTTATGATGCCAAACACCAGGACTCGCCCTTTCAATAAATACATCTTGCATAGCACGTCTTGGCCACCGTAGATTTCAAAGGTCGTCAGCTGGCTTCGCTGCGTCGATATTTTGTTTAGGCAGGAATTTTGATTGAACCCACGAAAAGCTACTCCTGGGCACAAAAAGAAGTAACTTTTATGTGTAAATTGCTTCGATGATAGACCGTGACAGTGTGAGTGGTAAAATAAAATCACATCTATAAAATTTCAACCGTATTGTAGTTTTCTGGAAATCTTCTTTCAAAGCCTTTGTACGCAGAAGTAGGAGGATCGAGGTTTCATTTTCATTCGTCAGGTTACGGAAGTACAGTACATGTACAAGTAAGTACCGACGGTACGGCCAATATTATTAGCCCAGCTGGTTGGACCATCCCTCCATGGTTGGACTTAGGCTGCATTGCACTGCGACTAGTCCTCTTACAATGCGAATTTTTTTTTAAGGTTTAGTGGCATAGTGACCAATCCCGTCCAAATCAAAAAAGAGGAAAACTAACAAGAAATCTCTATGCGCACGCAGCTTTGAACTAAGCACAACCAGGCTAAGCACTGCCATGAAACAGTGTTTAGCCAAGTTTTGTGCTGGAGTAAACACGGCTTTTCTGCAGAGCAACTCCATGAATTGGGCCCCTTATTTAGGTGGTATGTATGTTGATATTATTCCTAGACATGCCAAAGTAGGGCCAGCTTACCGGACTATAGCCCCATAGTGTGGCCTACGGTATGCTGTGCTCCCCTGCGCTCTCCTATAGGGGAGCGCAGCGTACCGTAGGCCCCATTAATGGGGCTAAGCGGATTAGAGCTTTGGCTGCGTTAATAACGTGATATTTGTGTATTACTATTTTGTCTAGCAAACAGAGCAAGGCAGAAGTGTATTTACAATGGGGAAGAAACATTCTACCATCCCGCTACACAAGCGTGCTGCCAAGGACATATCTATCAACGAGCTCATAACTTGGAAGAAATATGCTGTGAGTAAATTTGCTAGTGAGCAGAGAAACATTTGAATTCCAAGCCATTTCTTGTTTAGGAAAGAAAACTTACAACTTTGTGCCTGAAATTGGCAAATATTTCCTAGCTGCCTCCAGTGCATTGAGACTCGGAATGTGATTTAAAGAGACCACTCGACATTACTCAAAACTGTAAGAATAAAGAGGCTTTATTATAGATGGATTCTAGCTTGAGTAACATCAGTCTTAAAGCTCAGGAGATCAGAATGTTTATGTCGAGCATCCCTGCTGGAGTTGCTTGAGCTAGATCATTGACTGCAGAGTTGTTTAAATTATTCAATCTTTAAACCATTGATGATGTTTAAGAATATCACCCATATGCTTCAGACAGATCCTCACTGATATTTGGAAGAGCATTAAAGGTGTTTCATGGACAAACTGAATCCCAAAGGAATCGAATAACGAAAGAACTTTGAACCTACTCAATCCAACAGAATCTTACATGAGCAGATGGTCTTTTGCTCAAGTCAAATAGAATTTGTCTTTTTGGAAATCTGCAAAATTCTTCAGAGTTGGTTTGAATGGTTTGTGTTCTTCCATTTTGATTACTATGTTAAAGGTGGCAGAGTTCTTCATGACTCAACCACAGGCCGGTGCTGTGGAGACCACACTTGGATCAACGAAGACAGTCACTTTTGCTGCGGCGATACTGTGTACCCACGTGAGGAGCACATGCAATGCTGTGGCGATCAGCAGATTGACACATCCACACATACCTGCTGCTCTGGGCACGTCATAGAGAACACCGGAGAATGCTGCGGGAAGAACGCCACCTACGATCCCACGACACAGCACTGCTGCACCGGACCCGACTATACCGGCCACGTGGCCACAGTGGGCAGGGAAGCAGTCATCAGCAGTTTCCTGGAGTGTTGCAACACGGAGGTCATTGATACCAGACGGAAACTGTGTTGCCAGGGTGTAAGTTGACCCATCCACTGCCTTTAGTAATTAATGAGCCAGGTCGGTATTCCGACAGCGTATCTCCACTAGGAGGTCATTCGGACGCACGTACGAGGTCCGCAGTCAGGTACACTGGCCTTCATGAAAAAGTAATCACGACAAATACAGTATTCACTCATGCAATGTCATATGTTGTATTATTCATGACTGTACTTGGCTTGCGCCCAGATGGCGTCTCCCGTGAGTAGGCCTTCTTTCCTCGTGGTCTGATGTTTTTGCTTGCTGATGGAGGTGTTTGTTCTTCGATACGTACGTTTTGTGTCGCATGTTTTGTGTTAGGTTGAAGTTTTTTTATTTGGTTTTTCTTTTTGAAATGATGTTTTGTGTGCATTGGCTGACTCAGATATTGTGGCAGAACAACTGCACTTCTGTGCTGGTTGTCTTCCTCATTGTCCAGAACAATGACCGGTATGCTCTCGTCAGAAGAATGTTGACTGAGGTCAGCCTAAGAAACAATGGTATTCATCATCAGACGACGTACATGTATTCATCTCAGGATTAACAAGTCTCAATTTTGGTTGTACAGAACGTGATTGACCGTGAGACTTCCTTCAAGGAGTGCTGCGGACCGAACACTTTTGACATCAGGACAGAGGTCTGTTGCGAGGCTGAGGCCAAGCACCGCATCAGCCCGCTGGTAGACGGCAAGGTTGAGTGCTGTGGATTGACACCTTACAATAAGGACAGGGACCAGTGCTGTGAGTCTGTCATTACTCCCAATATCGGTAAGCCTTGTAAATGTAATTCTTGCTCCCTCTGTATATTGGGAAGTGTTGGAAGATACCTCACAATTAATTTCCTGCTGGAAGGACAGACCAAAGAAACCACTTGGTGGACTTACCAGGGAAAGATTTCATTTTTCATTTATCTCCTATGTCAGATTTTTTAACATTATCCACCGTTACGAAATTGGAACATAATCTTCCATCATAGAGAAGTAGACTTACATTGAGTGTATTGGTTTGAAACTGTGATAGGACTACCTGTAAAATAAGGATCAAATGGTGTTCATTTCATAATTCAGCAGTATCTTATATTTAAGTTTTAACAAATTTGCAAGTTTCCTTTAGTTATGGAAATGTTTCTTGTGAAAGTCAACAGGGCATGCCACTTACAACCATTCTAGGCGAGGAGACATCATAGCTGGTGGCAACCTTGTTAGCTTACGAAAAATCTCACTGCTGTAAAAATTAACTGACAAAAAACTCTTCTCCACCACGCCAGCATGGTGTCTCTTGAAAATGTCATGCTATCCAGTGAGGAGGCTATGGTCATTAGCCCAAATGCAACCTTGTTAACTTTTTTAACAGTTTTTCCAGGAAAGGCCCTCAAATACCATAGAAAGCAAAACAAGGGCAAAACACTTGATTTTTTCTCTTTCTTTTGTGAAAGTCACCCATCACAAGATGTAGAAGGGGCCTCTTTATTATTTATTTTTAAAAAATGGGGGCCCAAATGGTAAGACTCATGATGAACACCTCATACATGTCATAGTTTGGTTGGGGGATGGCCAGAGAAGAGTGTGGGTCGAGCTTATTCTGATCTGTTGAGCATTATGTTTGGGTGAGCAGGAAATGGCCAATGTTGTGGTGCCACAGCATACAATCCGCTGCAGTCGTCTTGCTGCTACCCCAGCCCGCCGTCACTGTCCGTCCCTGAGATACCAGGTGTACAGGATTGCTGCAGCGGAGAATCCTACCTAAGGACGCGACACATCTGCTGTGCGGGCACACTCCACGTGCTGGAACCTGGCAAAGAATGCTGTGGAAATGGTAAACATAGGCAGATGGAAAGATAAAAATCGTTTACTAGAGATTCATTAACATTTTTAAAGGACCTCTAAAAAGTCGAAACATTTCTGTTCCTGGTCTGCTATAAAAGGTTTGCTTACATGTAGAGCATGTTTACCCATTTGGGAACAGAAGGCATTCCCAAGTGGAACAAATATTCACCTTGGAACGTTCTTTAGTGTCCTGACTTTTTAGACGGTCCTTAATTATAGTAGACACCATGCAGAACTGAAGATAACGGGTCTGTCCAACAATGAGCCCGTTCAGTATTTCAAAAAGCCAGGGTCTTTCGGGAACCTGCGCTCGTGTGAATTGGGTGATGGCTGCTTTGATAGGACAGTCTATCAAGCATGGGTGTAGCTGTTCCTGAATAGCTTTGTACTGAGCTTGCACTGTTGAACCAAATAAGCTCATAGACTACCGAAGTGAATATGTCACGCGCACAATTAGTGTGTAAAAGGCATAAGCGCGAGAACCAGCATGTGAACCAACACGTGCGCGTACTCCATTCATTTGCATTACACTTTCTGGTTCACAGTGATGTCACACTTCGGTACTCTATTGTTTGTAGTTGACAATTTGTGTATGCACAGTGACTAAACTTGCATGAGTGGAGTAAATACTTCATCTCTACATGTACACAAACTAACTCATTCAGTGTTTCAAAGAGTATTGGTTTGGCCATAACTCTGTATCACCGAGTCAAAGTTTTTTAGACTTATCTGGGAATCATACTGAACACATGCCCCTACAATGGTAAGGTGGAAGGGGTTACACGATAGGGTTGGAGTTTTTCATTTGTTAAAGTGTGTGGCAGGGATTTCAGAGATTATGACGGATAAATTACTACTTGGGTGAGAAACAGTCTGTGCCAGTTTTGTGAAGTGCCCGACAGTTTAGGACACATTAGCCACCTTCCTCCCTTCTAGGCTTTTCAATCATACATGCAGGCTTACAAACTAAACAAGTGCCTTACAAGGCTAGAAATTCAATTCAAAATCATCCTTAAACGAAAGATACGCCAAAAATCAGTCAGTTTTGAAGTACGGAGAGTGTTCTCTTCCAACATCACAGATCTGTACAATCCAGCGGACCAGCTATGCTGTGCTGGTCACATCTTGGCCAGAGTATCTCCAACGTCTCAGTGTTGCGGAGACAGAGACACATTCGACCCCGAGCAACAGACCTGCTGTCGTGGATTTGTATCGAACATTGTGAACGGATCCTGTTGTCGCATCATGAGACACGTATACCAGGCCTATCAGCCTACTGAAAGCAAATGTTGTGAACGTCGCTCTCTCTCGCGGGCCACTTACGGTGAGTGTTGTCACGTATTAGCTGGAGGGTTGAATCTAAGTTTGGCTCTAGTGGAGATGGTTCAGCTTTTGGTGGGGGGGGTTTAAATACACTATCGCCTTTTCTACATTCACACTGATCTGCCAATGTCATCTAATTTTTTGTCACAAATTATCGGTGTTTTGCATGTTGAGAAAATCAGTGATCCTTTTGAAGTAATTTTTCACCAAAACATGGACACGAATGAAAAATGGAATAAAGAGCAGATGTTGTAGCAGATGAAAGAGTGAATGGCTGGACTTAAGCAGGGCATATTTTCATTGGATATAAAAATGTCTGTGATATGAACGGAAAGGTATCAGGTGTTTCCGGGACTAGTTGACAAAAAGCTTGACCAGTGACCAAATCGGTTAAAGGGTAGCTAGCTGCAATGAATGTTTTGATTACAAACCTGTAAAATGCAGCTTTGTGCCTCAGTAAACCTTAGTTTCAACTTTGGTTTCACAATTTCAAAGGGTGTTTTAATGCCTTTTTGGTTGTTATGCCAATCGAAGATTTCCATACTCATAAGCATAACTGTGATGTCATCTCAGGAAGAAGCCTCATTGTTACATAAGTTTGTACGCAAAAAAGTCCTGTGTTTGTGTAGATTTTCCTGAACTAACTTTTCTCTTCTGATTCATTGCTTTTTATGTGCATAGCAATAAGCCATCAATCCCTATCCCAGAAATGTTTCAGTTAGTAAATTCTGGGTTCACAATTTGAACAGAAATACCTTTGCACTGAACCATGTGTTCCCTAGATGGCTTCACAGTAACAGCGCCCTCAGTTATCCGGGAAAACATGGATAATTTTGAATGAAAAGTGTGAGTGTGTAAAAGTTTTCATACATTGAAGAAAAATACAAAGACGCAGAAAAATAGTGTCCAAGAAATATTCATTGCAGCTACACATTAATCAGTCACTTGTGATGACCTGCAAAATGCACCCATATGGGACATTTTTCTTCACGTTTTTCCCAATATTCTTGATCACAGGCAGAGTGCAGAGAATTGATGCTGTGTGCTGTGGTATCCACGCCCTTTCAGACAACGAACTGTGCAACCCTTGCTCTATGAAGCCTGTGACGAAACTTTCCCCGATGGACAATGCAGTCTGCTGTTCAGAACCAAAGTCCCAAGAAAGGAACCCTAAAACCTACAACAGAAACACACAGGTGGGTTTTAAAACAATCCTGCGGATACTCTGTCACGGTATAGAAATTTAGTAAGGAGTTACCAAGCCTTACCCAGGGTTGAAAATATCCACTTTACTCTTGGACTTAGCTCACTGATTTTCAGTGCCATTTTAATACTTTCTCTGACCAGAATTGGACTAATTGCACTGAACAGCTCTTGGCTTCAGTGCACACATCATTCTTCCAAATACTCTGAGTAAGCTCTGAATTAGTCATGGAAGTAGTCAATCTTCAGAATGACTGAATAATCACATCTTTTCTTTGACAACAGATCATCTTAATGCAATTTTGTTGTTTCTCTTTTTTATAACAAAAGCAAAAGTTCTTGTGCGTTACTTTCCTTTTATCTCTACAGACTTTCAAAATTCAATTCAAACTTCAGATGCGGGTTTTTCTCTCTCCAGTACCAGTGTTCTTTTTAAATACTTGTTGAATATAACACTTGGGGAGCTATTGGACGTGGCGTGATGTCAAATGGATTGTCACCTTGACTTTGATCTTAAATGCTTATCCCCTCATTTAATAGTGCAAAGTGTGAGTACTTGGGACAGTCTCGTATTTTGAGTTACTGGATTGGTTGCCTGACAACCAGAGAGTGGACAGGTAGCGTATTTCCATAAGTTAAAATACTCATACTTTAACTGGGAAAACGGGATACTGTGTCTGTCATTTGAAGACACAAAATGACTAGGAAGTGACATGTTTTAATGAGTTTTAAGCTGTCCTGTGAATTTTAAACCTTTGTACTTCAAATCATTGGCAATTATCTTTTGGTGTATGATTCTCCGAGATACTTATTTCAATGTTTTCAAGTCAATAGACAGAAAAATATATATTCATCAAATAAGATTAAACAATGAACATAAAGTTAAGAATGCAATCATTTATTGAAAGTGGCAAAAGCAAAGCATGGGGAAATTTCCTAAAAGACAGAGCTTTCACCAAATATGTGGTTTGATTTATTTGGTTTGATTCCAGGTTTGTAAGCAGGGGAAGGTGTACAGCATTAAGGGCATACTTCCTGGCTTTGAATCCTGTGGGGGGAAAATCTACGACACAGAGACCCATCAGTGTTGTAAAGGTTACATCCATCCAAGGATCTACATGGCTGACAAGCCCTACCGTATGAAATGCTGTGGCACTGAAACCTACGTCCCAGAATGGCATGCGTGTCGGAGGCACCTCCAATATGAGAAGGTGATTTCCATCCCGGAGGGACTCGTCGGGTGAGTTCTCGTTGTATGAAGAGAAGGAGGATTTCATCAACAGTGCCCAGATCCACGTTCAGCTCTCACCGTGTGCAGCGTGCTTCACCCAGAGTTTTGTATGCTGGCCAGTTTCTCGGCAAAATAACTGGAGACTGGCAGCTTTGTCATTTGTAGGGAAGTTGATTATCATTTTCATCATTGACGGATTATAATAGTGCAGCTCAGCAAACTGTTTCTATGTCCATAGGCAAGGGTCTTCGCTTCAATTCAACTTTTTCTTGCTGACCAGAGTTGACCAGAAACATTTTCTCGTGTAGAAATTTGGACATACGTTTCATGCAACAGAGCGGAAATAAGCCCCACTGTGGTGAGCCAGAGACGCATGTAATAGTGCATTACATTTGCTGGCATTCGCATACACTGTACATCTTTATCATCCATGGTATTGGCATATATGCATAGTCATTTTTAGAGTTGTACGCCATAAGACGTGAAGTGCGTAAGAACTTTTTGAGGCCTTGTAAAGAGGTGTGTAAATGCATGCATAAATTGCTTCTTTTGTTCTCCTAGATATTGCCGAGGCAATACCTACAACATTCAATCCCACTTCTGTGACAGCAGTAATGGCCACATCCGGCCCATCCAGGAGATGGAGCTGGGCTGGGAAGTATGCGAGAACCACAAGGCTGAAAACGGTTACCGCCCCTACGATCCGTCAGAACAGGAGTGCTGCGGGGGGATCTTGATCGGACCAGGGGAGACATGCTGTCACGGCCACCGGTTCTTGACTCCGGAGACCAGCCTCGGAGAGGGTAGATGTTGCGGCTTGGTGGGTTACAACCCAACTACTTATACATGCTGTGATGGGGTACTGCACCAGATCTCTGCACCAGGTGAGGATAGTACTGTCCTGTAAGCCTTTCGCTCGACAAACTTGAATGCTGCTGGTTATCCCTCATTATCTGGGTTTAATACATTTTGAATTTTCTTGACAAAACAGTCATTACTGTATTAAATGATTCAAGGCAAGCCATACACCAGCAACCTCTGTGTCTGCATCTGGAATGGTCTGGTGTCTCGTGTACCATTCTCATCTGTGGTAAACCATGTATTGATTCTGGGCAACTGTCTCATTACTATCAAAACTCTGCTTTCTTCTGTTTTGGTGAAGAGAATTCTAAATTAAGTAAGCCACTTTGAGAAATGGTTTTCTTATTCAACAAACGAAGTGTCATATATGGCTGATGTCCTTGCATAAAAAAAGTTAACGGTAACTTTCAGCCTTAATTTTAGCCCGTTGCTATGGTGAATACATGTATGATAGGCACAGAGACATCCATCCTTGTGTTGAAGTTCAAAGCAGATTAATTGTTAATATGTTCTTGTTTTGGGTGGTGATGTTTCCCTTCACAAGTAACGGATCTCTCAGGAAGGCTGTGCCATTTCTGACTTTTTTCACTTGTGCTGTTCCAGTCTTTGGTTTTAGAGTCTTCATAGAATATGTTTCAAATGGTAAATGAACATTGTCAGTGCAGCTCATGTGCCTATGAATCTCATAGAGGCCTTTGCCACTGTTGCTCTCAGTGGTGTGTCCAGTTGGGTGGAGTCCCCCCCCCCATGTGAAGCCAGATTTTTTTATTTTATTTTTTGGAAGGAAATGTGCCAGGACTTTAGAAATGGTACCATTACCTTTTCTTTTGGGGTGAAGATTTGTGTACATGGAGGAAACATGTTTAACATTTGTTTTAATCCTCAACTGCTACTGCTTTCTTTTCCCTCCAGGCCAAGTGTGCTGCGGACGCAGGCTCTTTGACCCGTCCAGCCCGGAGCTGATGTGCTGTAACGACACCCTACTTTCCACAGCAGACGGCAAGACTGCTTGCACGGCTGGGGTGGCTCACCGGCCCACGGACACCGTGTGCCAAGGCAGAGTCTACCCAGTGGAGAACGGCGAATGCTGCGGGGTGGTTTTGATGGATAGCAGTAGACAAGTTTGCTGCCAGGGAAGATTGTAAGTAAATTAGTTCCCTTTGTCTTTTTCTAAGGGATGGAGAAGGTTTGTACTTTGAGACTGTGGTTGCTACATCCATGCAAATGGATTAATCTTTCAGGGTTAATCTTTCAGAACTTTGATGACTTTGATGGAGTTTTCACTTTTCTTGGATTTCAATACTGGTTTTTTACCCTTCACCAACATCATTTTAAGTATCCTACACTTCATAAGAGACCATCTGCCCAAGTAAGTCAAACGTGCCTGAGCTTGAAAAGTTTGTTGCAGGCTCCGGGAAAGTTACACCAGTATAGGACAAAATTCAGTTAGTAATTGTTCATCACATTATTCTTATCATTATTTTACAAGGTCGTTTGATGTTTAGAATAAAGATTCATTTCCTTCACCAAGATTTTAAAAAATGGGCAAGTTACAGTGACCGTGGAGTATAATGTTCAATTTACTGTAAAAAAGAACTTGTGTTTTTGTGGTGTGGCCAAGTCGTGTATTGGGTGAAGTAATTTGAGGACAAGTTATCAACAACTCACCAATCAGACACTGAGTATTACATGATTCTAGTAGAATATAATAATGGATAGCTTTTCTTTGCTTTGTCAGTCTGTACGACAAGGCTGTGTATGGTGATACCTGCTGTGGAAGGGTTGCATACGATGCTCTGGATGAAACGAAGAAGTGCTGCATAGACTCGCTCTTCCATGATGCACAGAATGCAGTCTGCTGTCACAGTCGGATCATGGACCCACGCTCTGAAACCTGCAGAGCCATTGGAGATATTCGGTACAGCTTCCCCAAGGATGTGGACTTCTTCAGCTCGGAGGATCAGAGTGTTGCCATAGAACATACAGTCTGCCAAGGTCTGATTTATCCATTCCCTGGCGAGTGTTGCGGAAATGAGGTCATCAGAAGCAGCGAGGAGGATGCGATTTGCTGTGCTGGCCGGAGGCAGTCTCACCAGTTCGGGGAGAAGGCCATGTGCTGCGGAGGGGAGGTGATGGATTCGGAGCTGTACACTTGCTGCGGGGGCAAACCCTTGCGCAAACACTATCACTGGATGACTTGCTGCAACGGGGAGATAATGGGTAGGCACAAATGCCAGGCTGCTCAAGCTAGGCTCCCACGGTCTAACCCAGGATCGGCAACATGCGGAAGCCAGTACTACGATGCCTCCCGTCTGGGTTGCTGCTACACTCACATCTATGACCTGGAGCTGTACGGCTGCCAGGATGGCATCTTGCAGCCCTTGTGCAGTGGAGTCCCGTATGACGCTAACAACCTGATCTGCTGCTCTGGTGCAACCCATCATGCATCAACTACGGGCTGCTGTAACGGGGTGCCGTATGAGTTTGGCATGCACACTTGCTGCGCAGAGCAGCTCCACCCCATCAAAAATGGATCCTGCTGTGGCCTGCTGGGCGAGAAGCCATACAGTCCCGACAAATTTCTCTGCTGCGACGGAACCCTCAGGAGGAAGAAGACGGATACCACCCAGTGTTGTGGAAGCAATGCATACAACCCCCAGACAAACACCTGCTGTGAAGGGAATGTGACTCTAGGTACAAGACCTGGAAGCTGTTGTGGTGGCATGGCATTTGACCCCACCACACAAGCCTGCTGCCCAAATACAGGGATGTTGTCCAATCGCCAAGATGTCTCTGGAGACTTCTCAGAATCCTGCTGTGAACCAGGCTTGGAGTACAACAAAGATGCAGGCACCTGTTTACCTGAAGGTATCCCATAGGAATTCTTACAATGACTACTTCAAATCTTTGAGTCCAAATTTGCAGCACTGTGTAATCAAGATGGAAGATCAAAGCTAAATGTAGAGATGTCACTAAATTGTAAAATGTCCCTTGATCAAACAACAGTGACTTCATTTTTAGTAGTTTTTAGATCAGAGGTCTTGGATAACCTTGAAGCATTCATTGGCCAAAATCTTCAATAAAAATGGCAACGATTCCCCAGATTCGCACCATGTGTATGATCCAACATCCAATATTTCTTCCATCTGGATTCTCTTAAAATGCATTGCCAAGATTTCTCCAACGGGAACTTGCCCGTGATGTTTAATTTTATATCACTGTGTTAGAGAGTTCACCCGACAAAAACATTCTGAGAGAATAAAGTCCTGTGTTTGCTAAACCTACTTGTATAAAAATGTTGATGGTCTTTGTCTTCATGGATTTGGTGTAGATTGTATGATCTCTATGTCATGTAAGTGGGTTTCCAATATCTCTCTTAGTAAATGTGCACATGTAGGCCTCAAATGTATTATCATGCTCATGAATGGCCACTGCAGCAAATGTTAGACTTGTTCTCAGTCCACTGAGTATCTATTGGAGACTATCCCCCCCCCAAAGTTTTGCAAATGAAAATTTTTTTTGGAAAAGCTTGTGTAAGTGTCAAATCCACTCAACTTGGGGCTGATGGTCCAATCACCTAGTACTGCATACTAAAAACCATTTTCTGTTATTTTGTTTTTTTGTTCAGTGCGTTTGATGGAGCTTAACTAGGAACTGATAGGTAAAGAAAGGATCAGCTTTTATACATCCGAAAAGTAGTGACCCAGACTTGAATCTGCAGATGTCTCCTCGTGACTTTGTAAAGACTCTTGGAGTTAGCACTCCCTGCTGCATAGACTCTTCACAGGAACAATGGATGACATTGACCTGTGTGCACAATTTTAGGAGGAAGCCAACCTATGAAGAGTTAATTTCATAAATGTGATAAGAATCATTTTGATCCAAGAATTTGAGAACCTTACCCTCTCTTGGTTGCCTAAAGTCAGTTTCGAGGGTTCAGATAGTTGGACACAAATCTGCATTTTGAAGAACAAAATTACGGGACACCAGGTATGCTGTTTTTCAATCTTAAATATTTTATAATTGCAGAAAAATTCTGTGTTTTCCAAATGGACAGATCACTTTTCAGAAATAAACCTTTTATGTGTGCCCAAAGAGCATTGGCCAGTTCATGCTCTTTGCAAAATGTACACAAGAAGTGAATTTGGCACCATGAAGCATTCAGTGGGGAATTTCGCCAGAGTTGAAACATGCTCAGTGTTTGCAAATTAAACTCTGTGAATGAAAGTGCGACGTGACGTTATCCATTTCAATTCATGTTGGCTTTTGCAGTGAGTATGAACTGCCTTTGGATGTAACAAATTGCCTGACCAAGATATATCTGTAGACATTAATTGTACTGTCTACCTTAGAAATGTTAGACCAATGAATGGTTGCTTTGCTTAGTGACTAAGAGATTGCTGTAATATTCCAGATGTTCTTCTTTCAATATTTATTTCACTTGGTTGTATTCAATTTTTAAAATATAAAGACAGTATTTTTAGTTTCATTTCCAAAGTCATTATGTTGCATTTTATGACTCAGCGTACACATCCCAGTACATATATGTGGAAATGGTTTTATATATTTTATTTTATCTATCTGAAAAATATTTTATATTATATAATTGAATATATTCTCATATTTAAGTTTGAATGTTTGGTGGAATGGCTATCCAGTTAAAACCCATCTTTCAGGGGATAAAAAGGCATTTCCTTGTTAGTTTCTTCGTGAGGGTGATGCAATGTGGAGGATATACATTTATAGTTTGGTTTGTTTGATCTGCAACTTAAGTAGATGTATAGTATAAGTAGACCTATTGCGATATCTACACGCTGTTTCTGCAGACATGATGTAATGATTTTAGGGAGTCAAAACATTTTGTGGAGGTTTGTTGAGTGTTGAATAGCACATGGTTTGCATATTTTTAACCTTTTGTGGCATGAATGTTATTATATGGTAGAACCGACATGTCAGAAACTCTAATTATTCATTGAGAGTGGCTTTAAAACTTGATCTGTCTAGCATTTTTGTATTTAACCCAGACTTAATATTTATATTTTAATCGGGAAAAGTGCAGGACCCCTGTGTATATCTGCAGGGATGATAACTTTTGGATTAAGTATAATGTATACCAAACTTGGTATGATCATAGATTCTCATTCGACTGTAAGCTACAGCTGACGTTGATCTATCCTATTCTGTCTGTTTTCCGAAAAGACCTGTTTGATGGTGTTTTTTTTTCAAAATGTCTACTTGTTAGCGACAGTAGGCTGACGGAAAAGTCATTCCTTCAATTTCTTTGAATGCAGTTTCTTGTTAGAATGCTGAATGAATATAAATATATCTATATATTAATAAAGGCACTGTGAAACATTCAAAAAAATCATCTGTTGGTTTAATTTTTGTATCACCGTCACGTGTCAGTGTTTGAAGAAAAAGAATAGTGTGTTGGTTGGTTGATCTTTTCCCTGTTTTTTCTGCCAAACACAAGTCACACGGCGACACCACTTCCTCGCGAATGTTGAGTCATCGCAGTTTCTTGTTTGATTGCAAACTACGAGTCCAGATTTCAGGGGAAATTCTCCTGATCCAGATTCACTGCAGATCATTAGATCCTACAGAGCTTGAAAGTACTGTATACTTAGACTCTTCCAAACTCCCCTTCTAATGATTTTGCAGCCGACTGTGTGAACTCTTCTAGTCTGTAATCGAATCCGTTACAAGACCAGCCAGTCTTTTCACAGGGGCGTCCAGAGTTAATTCCGTGGTTTGCATTTTCGCCCGAACCTTATTTTTGGCTCCAATCGAGGAAGAAAAAACTTTTTATGCTGCCGAGCTTGTCTGGAATTTCCTAACAAGGAAATAATTATAGAGAGAGAAAAAAAAAGATCTGACGAATTTCAGGGAACAAGCAAGGGATTTGTCATCTCCCCCCCGGACCACCATCCAGTCACAAATATGAGAACCATAGAATTACACGGCCGCCATTCACGAGCCCAATCGATCTCAATTAACGTGGCAGGATTACCGGATGACATGGACTTGAAATGGCTTGCAGGGACTTGCTCATACTCGCCGGCGGATCCTGCGGCGTTTTTCGGGGGGGGGGGGCGGCCGGCTCGATTTTTCTGTGTCATGCAGTTTGATTGCTTTTGCAATCGGTACCAAAACACACCACGATTGTTAACACACGTTAACGTTTTTCGGTTTTTTTTTGTGTGTGTGAGATGGTAAAATTGTGGTATTGGGTGGAATAGACAATCAAACAGCAGAAACTCATACCCAAACCAGCTTCCGCGTCATGTTGGGTAATACAGCGAAGAACCGGAAGGCCGGAGAAGCTCGGGGGAGGGTATAGGGTGTGACGGTGGTATTTGGTGGCAGCTATGGTGGCAGGTTGAGCTTCCTGCGGTCGCGGTGGAAGTAATCAACATACAAGAATGAGTCGACATTTTGCTCATACAAGTCACATGGCATAATTTTTCCGAGAAAAAAGATCCAACCACAGCTCTTCCGCTTTTGATTTTTGAAACAAGGACATAAACAATCATTTCAACAAAACTTCAGACTTCCGCTGGGCAAGATATGAAAGACCTTTCCAGACCAGGAAAGCTGAGCGTGAGAAGAACTAACTGCATGGGCGGGGCTAGAGATGGCAATTCGATGATTAGGAGGAGGCATTGGATCCTGGAATTTCTTTACAATGCTTTCTCAAGTCAACAGCTAGAGTGGTGCACCCTACGGAGAATTATATTGAAAATTAGAACACGTTCGAATTTACCCACTTTTTGCAAGGGAAGTGAAAAAGTTCTCTGATTTCATTCTATATAAGTCCTCAAAAACAACATGCTCTTTTGGGGCCGTGCCCCGTTGTCCCTTCCCCCCCCCATCAGCTAAACCGTGGAAACGCCAAATTCCATTTATTTGATAAAATTTCACATTGAAGCGTTTACCTTTTTAAAATTTTCTTAAATCAAAAAGATGTAATAACGTATCGGCCTATAAGGGGTATAATACTAGTCTACTTGAAAAAAAGTTAAGGACCGCTTTTTTCTCAACTTGTAATTTTTCCAAGCAATGAGTGGGGTCTGGCTCTTTCATTTTTTTATTTGTGCAGATGGTGTTCTCATTGGAATAAAATAAATCAAAAATGTTTTAAAACATCAAATGCACATTTTCAGCAGGAAAAAAATCTCATATAAAAAATGTGTTCTCGAAATAAAAAGTCGTTCCTAATTTTTTTGAGTAGTGTGTATGACTCTATAACATAAGGGAAATGAGTACCAGACGGTTTAGCGCTAAAATTATTCGAAAATTAGGTTGCCAAGTTTGACTGAGGAATCATTCACTTGAAATGCGCACCGTGAGTGATCTGTATTGAAATGATTTCACTTATTCGTCGGGTCAAGTTTTTTATGACCTCTGCGATTTGTTAGAATGCTTCTTAGGAGAAAAAAGATTCTGGCGGCGCCTGTACACACTCACTAAACTTTTTTTTCCAATTTTTTTATAAGGAAAGTGAGCTAATTTTTAAGGCCGGAAAAACATCAAGGCTAACGCGTTTCGAACAACTTATCACCCTGGGAAAATAGGAGGACCCGAAATGAGCCACCTTCGTTATAGAAATGGTCGACGGAGAGATGATATCATTCTGATCAGTTAGTAAAAATTGACAAAGATTTAATGAGCTTACCCACCAATATAAGTTTGTCAACTCCAATGTCGCTTACGTCTGTTACTACCTCCGGCTTGAATTTCTTTTCCGATTACTTAATCAAAAACGACCGATACGGATGACGGTGTTAAATCGCGAACGGCAAACCTATACAAAATGCATAAGGCACGCAAAGTTGAAATGCGTAATTCCAATACATTGTGAAACACCTGAGTTTCTCTACCAAGTTTTGGTTTGCGAATGAAACAGAAATTTGATCATTTTCTTTGACCATATGTTTCTGGGTCAGGACACATCGATATCGGGGATATATAGCGAGTATGCAAGGAATCATTGCAGGTTCCTTTGAAAGTGAAACTATTTTGTCTAGACTATGAAAGTGATATTGAAGCAGCTGAACTGTAAAAATAGCTTGAGTATAATCATTAGGATATATTGTTCCGAACCCAATTCTCTCTCTTTCCATTTCATAATTTTCTGATCAAAGATATACGCACATAATTGATTATAATATACTCCTCTGAAAAAACTTTTTTTCTTACTAACGAAGGAAGGTTGTGATTTTGAGGTTCCCTCTGTCTTTAGCCTATAAACACTTTATCTGAACTTTTAATGTGACGTATACAGAGGAGGTTGTCGTCTCTGCAGTAGTGGCTGAATAAGAATGGCATTGGTTACACAACTGAAGACAAAACCGACGACAACCTAAACTAACAGTGACAATACTTACAGCAATCCGTAGCCGATTTGGTTCTAGCCACACACCGGTATATACGTTAACTCTCATTATGCAACGACACTTCAGAAATAGTAGATGATGAAGCTAAAAGCTTCATTATCCTATAGCCGATTTTTTTCCAGTCATCTTTGTGAAGATTGTTGATTGACCGGGGAAACTAGAAAATCCTATTTGAGTTCGAGGTGTCATGTCTCCCCCCCGCCGAATTATAAGCAGCATAGTTCAACACATTTAAATAAAAAGTTTAAACAGATATAGACAACGGTAAAATGGTATGGAAGTGATATAGAACAATACGTGCAAGCGTGTTCACAAAAACAATAGAAAGCTATCTGGTTTCTGGCGAAAGCCAGAAATAACAAGAGAGCAAGAAGAGCCATTATTGGCTTGAGAGTAACAAAAATACGCTCACAGAAAGGACATTCAGGAAAAAAACAGCAAGGCCACCGGTGGATCCAGGGAGGGGCCGGAGAGCGCGACTTGTCTTATGGGGGGGGGTTTAAGTACAAAGCGAAAAATGTGACTCTGGAGGAGTATTTTATTTCTTTTACTTCGTGCATGAAAGATGCATAAAGATCCAAAGTTTAGCTTCGCCCTAGAGAAAGGCCATATACATAAAGAATTTCCAACAGTTTGGGGCTCCCGGAAAAAGTACTTGCCCCCCCCCCAAAAAAAGGCACATCGCTCTGGATCCGGACTTAAGAAAGCCCCGGCACTGTTGAAACCACTCCCTACATAGAAATAAATACAGAGGGCAGATCTTAGCTGTTAGCCTCTCTCTAAATATCAATTCTACCTTGAATCCCAAACGGTCAGTACAGACGCAAAGGAAACTTCCAATTCTCAAGGTGAAGGACATCCAAACTTTATTTTCAATGAAAGTTTTACGAAATACGTGCGATTCACAATAGTGCGCCTCCAAGAGTTCGCAACGCGTTGACCAATCACAGAGCGCGAAATCTGTCGACCCTTTCCAAACGCGCATTGGGTCGACAGATTTCGCGCAATGTGATTGGTCAACGCGTTACAAACTCTTGGAGGGGCACTATTGTGAAATGCCCGTATTGAAATGAACTGATGTGCGATGGTACGTGTATGTGGAAAGCGACTTCAAAAACTCTGAATAAAATGAGTGGAGGAGGGTGAATGAAACTTGTTATTGCTTCACATCCTAAAACGTTATATAGGCACAAATTGTGTAAGATTACAGTAAAAATGTTCGTGTCATTTAATTTGTCAGATAAAAAATTGGCAACAAAATTACCAGAATTTTTAAAAGATTCCGTTTTTTATAACTGATTTGAAAGAAATAACAAATAAAATAAAATAAAAACAATTCCATAAATTTATGAATTACGAAACTTTTTTCTTGAAATGTTACTGCAATTAATTTCTTCACAAAAAAAACAGAATTCCCCAAATGTTCTTGTAAATTTGCAGCCGGACTTGTTTTCATCAAAATGCCATGAACATTTGTAATGTCGTTTCCCGAAACGCTAATATCTCAGTCGGACTGAAATTACATGTAAAAGGTCTACATTAATGTGTATTTGGTCAAACGCTAGGAGTTTGATGGATCTAATACGCACATTGGCCATTGGGTAAGCAGTGGGTGGTGACCAGTGGGCGGGGAGGTGCAAGGTAGACATTATTGGGCCTGCTATCGGGCCCTTCCAGTCTCCTGCCCGTCTCAACGCCCGTTGTGAATCCGTCCACGCGCGAGATAGGAGCGTGGCCGCTTAGAAGTACTAGACCCCCCCCCCAAAAAAAAGAAACTCTCGTTTTTCATCGTTTAAAAAAAAAAAAGAAAAAGAGCATAATCAAAACAGCACCGTTCCCAACATCAGACAATTTCTTCATTAAAATCGCATTCCAATGCACACAATACACAAGTGTCCATTCGCAATTAATAAATTGACAGTTTCTGTGTTGAGTAACTCCCACCCAAACAATCAATTCAAGACTGCAACCAACCCCGAACAGATAGTCAAAACAATCGGTGTTAGAAATCTGCCTGAGCAGGGAAAGTCGTTCCGATCAAAAATAATTGTTCAGTCGCGTCACCATGCAGCACCCCCCCCCTTTCCTCTTTCCCCAATGGTTAGATATCTTTGAAAAGGACATTGTCTTCACGTAACGCGTTCCTTCACAACTATGCCATCGACACTGCATTACGCAACTCAGATATAAGGTGCGCGCTCTACGAGCACGTTTGGCTGTTTCCGACAGCGCAAATCACTAATTAACGGAACTGATGTAGCTCCGTAAAAGTGATGCGGTAACGTGGTTACGAGAGTAGCTCCAGTAGATGAGGAAAGTCCCCTCTCGCATAGCAATAGTTAACATCGCGTCATGCAGCCGGAATAAATCTTCGTCCGGAGTATTTTGTCCATAAATATGGCCTGTCGAAGGTACATCAGAATTGTTTTTGAAGCGAGAAGGTACACTCACACGGCTGATATTTCTGAAAAGAATTCCACAGACGAAGAAATAATCGTAAATAGAAAACAGCGAATTAACCGATTCACAATAAAGAATCAACCAATTCAGACTTGCTACATCTTTTCGGCGTACATTGGAGCAAAAATGTCACCAAGTAGCAAAGGACGATCTGTCTGCAACTTTTGGCAGAACAACACAACAGCGATCACAATCATGCTGATTCTGCTGAAGCTTGGTAAGTTTTTCTTAAAAATCTACATCAGATTTTTTTTTTACAAACCAAAAATCTATTGCCAAGTTTTTTTTTCTTTCACGTCTTTTTTTTATTGCAAAACACTTTGGGATCAGCAAGAAATGGCATTTCTTCATTTTTGTATACATGTACATTAAATTAACAAAATAATTGATATCAATACACGGATAGCCTAAAAAATAAATTTGGTTTGTTCGGGAAGGCGCACCTTCAACATGATAACATAAAATATAGCGCCCAATACAAGCGACTGGATACAAGGAAGAGTTTTGATGATTTCAAGTCCATCCAGAAGACTGGATGTCTGCCACAAAAGTTTCAATTGAGTCTAAAATAGTGAATGTAACTTCGTTTATCTGAAGGAGAAATTTACCCAAAGAATGATGTTCTTCCAAGGTATCCCGGTGACATTTCAGGGCTTAAAATCAAAAGAACTTTTTGGAGATGGACCTAAACAACATTTTGATATTTCCAACCATCCCAGATGTGATTTCCGACCAGCTTCAAAAGGCCGACTAGGACAAGTCATAGATTTCCTCGCTCATCATTATCTCATTAGTTTAGTATCTAACTAGTTTTTCTTGTATACATTAAGGCAAGAAATTAATTCCTCATTTCTAGGTTCTGTGACCTCATGATTTCTCTCCACCGAAGCAGTATGCAGTGTACTCGAGACAGTATCGTGTACGAAAACAAAAATGAAAATGACGTCATTCGTTTGGTGCCAGGCTGTTCCTACAGGCGATTCATTTTCATTTAGTTCAATGAGTTGCATGATGGGCACATACATTAATATTCACCATTTGGCGGAAACTGCAGTGATTGGCTGTGCGTGTTAGATTCACAATAAATTGAATGCAAAAACAAAATATCCCAAAATGTACAAATAAAAATACAGCACACAAAGCAAAAAGCATAGTCTTCCGCAGTAACCCGGACTGTGCAATGACCAATCTAACATCTGGTATCTTCTGAAATTGATGAATCATCCCTCCAAAATAAACACAATTTTCACCGTTCAAACATCACACATCCCGCGTTAAATTAAAGCCGAATTACGACTCGTGCCCGAGAACACGCGGCATGGCCCGCAACATTTGTAAATAACCCGGACCGAGGAAAGCCCGTTCTAAAAATAGCCCCACACGAGCAGCTGTAGCTGTGGTAGGAAATCATATTATAATGAACAACCCTGAATTGTACATCGCGCGCATGTCTGTCGGACTGATAACTATACCATAGCTCATCTGTAGTATTAATTTGATCGATTTTTTCCCCGCGCGAACAGAGTTCCGCGCACGAGGTGTTGTTGCAATCGCTCCGTGCGCAGTTGACGTGCATAGAGCACATTACACAACGAACGAGCTGAGGGATGGGTCATCCTTGTCGATGTCATGTCACCTTACACCAAACGGAACGTGTTTCCTCTGGCTTGGGGATATGTCACTTACTTCCCTAATATAAATATTTTATATTCTGTCAAATGGCTGATAAGTTTGGGCTGAAAATATTTCGCTTTCAAAGCAAGGTTTACGAAACCGAAACGGTGAGACAGCGTCTGTGTTTCCTTTTTTTGTAATAATGCAGACATTTGACTTTCCTTTTTCAACATGCAATTAATTTAGAAGAAAAAAAGGAAGGAAAAGGTAAAAACAAAATGCAAGAGGTTGATACTCAAATTTAAACCGATGGCTGCCAAGAAACTCAGATACTCAAAATGCAATAGATTATCCGTAGAACATACATAGTGAGAAATATTCCAATTACAGTTGATTGATGAAAATCGACGGATGATAATGCGAGCTTGGAACCTATTCAGGCAGGAGTTATAGGCTAAAATCTGCAAACGGAGATAACGCAAATGTTTTAAGAAATTGTCAAGATTTCATTTGCTTTCCGATGTTAATAATCAAGACCCCGTGGTTATAAAAGGAAGCCAACATTCAAACAATGAACGACTCGCCTTTTCCTTGTTTGCATGAAATCTGCCAGAATGTTTCGCTGGTGCTGGTTAATTTTGACGATCAGTTTGGCCTTAAAATAATTGAAGTATTAGATTTATAATATCCGAAAAACAGCATGACTGTGCGCAGCTTGCTCTGTTACTGAAGCTGTGCTTAAATGCACTCATGCTTAGTGAACTACATTTTTTTGTTGTTGTTTTGTCTTTCTCTACGTTTCATTCCAGAATGACTTCCTCCCAGAAATAAAACTTTCCCAATTCAATGCCGAAAGTGCGTTTGAACCATATTTGAACCAGTACACTTCCTGGCTTATAACCATATTATCACACACTGACATCCATCATGGTCGCGGCTATGCCCTTTGAAATCGGGAAGTCGTGTCCATAATAACTGGAAGAACACAGACATCCACTATTCAGCGCATACAGACTTGTGGAACAAAAAAAACCATTCCCACTTCCCGTTTGTTCATTTCGCCGAGACCTACTCCTCACAGGTCGACTACCTGTTCTGCACATTTTTATACCCATCTATCTATAAAGTTTTCAGTGAACCTTCAGCGCATACACTTTTCAAGGAATTAAAAATAATATCCAACAGAGAAATCTTTCTTTTCTTGTTAGTTTCCGCAAGCTCAAGAGTCCGAAAAGGGAGCATTTTTACGTTAAATAATGGGGCCCTAGATTGATGGTCCTGGTAGAAACATGTGTCAAGAGGTAAATTTAATGGTCACTTTTTTGGTGTCTATTTTCTACTACGCGGATCTGAATAAACAGAGGATCCTCGAGTGGAAGTTTTCACATAAACCATGAAGTTAACAAGTCTGGGACAGTTTGTGGTTTTTATTTAAAACAACACTGAAACTAGGAAGCAACCGAGCGGATTTGACAATTTTCCCCGTTTATCCCAGCAGGGTTGAGCTCAGCAGACTTATGTAGAGGGGGTTCCAGCGACTGGATCGAGTACGACCCCACAGAGAAGATGTGCTGCGCTGGAGTACTGCACGCCATCCGAGAAGACATCCAACCCTACTCGTGCTGTAAGCAAACTTACAGTTTATTTTCCCCGCCCCCTCCCCTCTCTCGCTCCAGAAGTTTAACAAAAGGCTGTCCAGGACTTTTAAAAACGACATCTCTGCAGATCTGGAGTTTATGCACAAACTTCTACGAAAAGGAAGTAGAAAGAAAAGTGGGGCATATTGGGTCAATTGTAGACGTCGTCGTTTTCAAAAATTCCCCTTCCATAAAATACAACTATTCTAATGCATTCACTCATTTTGAAGGAGAAACTACCCATGAAATTCTCGTGTTTGCCCATTCAAGATTGGAATGGATTTATTTCAAATATTACTCTAGCCTTAAGTTTCCAACTTGAAAATACAATATGCAAAATCATACCAATTTATCAATACAATGCGGTAATAACATTATAGGGCAATTCAACGAGTGCACGTACAATACAATTAACATGAGTCTAGACTTACACCCTTAAATATGGAAGATGCAGAGTGTTTCAAGAAGTTGAATCTCGCCTGCTGTGCATTCAGGAATGAGACTTCATACGGTCAAACTGACTACTGAAACTTAAGTTTCCTCTTCCAAACTGGAGCTCACCTCAGATTAGGTTTTTCTCCATCGGATTGATTCAATTGGGATATTTTTCCTCCTGCATGCATCATGCTTAGTCATTCTAATCATGCAGGGATAAATGACTAGGCAATTTACAGTTCAGCATTGTTGATTGTCGGTGACTTGCCATGGTGCCTGTTCTTTTATAAAAACCGAAAAGATGCATGGTCTTGATATCCAAGGAAAAAAAATTAGGGAGACTTAAGAATTTAACAAAAAGAAATCAATCCCTAATCACTGCAGTGGTCTGAAATGATTTGATAATAATTCCACATCACCAAAGTGTTATGGAAGTTTACACTGTAGTTTATTTTCATATCCAACGCAATTTATTTTCTGGTGAGAGACATAAAAACATTGATATTTGATGTATACCAAACAGCCCGTAAGCTCTTTTTAATAACGGGTACATGTATTTATAAAGTGCACATTACTGGTGCTCAAGTCACTAGATCATTACTACCCCTGCTCGTCAAGCCAAGAACATTCCTGGAACTGTCTCAGCACCCAGGGGAGTGGACAGCTCAACACTGCCATTTCAAGAGCGAATTGCTAATCAAATGCAGTTACCTCTGCCCTTTAGATACCCATTATTGGCAGTTTTCCACCCCTGAGAGGAGAAAGACAAATGGGGGAAAGTGACTTGCTCGAAGATAAAATAAGCAGCTGCTGGATTTGAATCCTACACCCTATGTTGAATGTTACAAAGCTTAGCCACTGGATCATACACTTCTGGTGTTGGCTATTTCAAGTTCTGATGGGGGGGAGAGGCCACCGGCAGACAAGAACAATATAATCAAATAACAACTGATCCTTTTTTTTTTTCTCCACAGGCGGGGCAGATCTCTACAATCTGGCCAGCCAGCGCTGCTGTAATGGACAGATCCTCGATCCCGCCCACAACCGAAGCCTAGGATGCTGCATTCCCCATAGTGGGTCCAACCAGTCCGTGCAGGTGTACAACTCGGATACACAGATCTGCTGTCGGGGGACACTGGCAGACAAAGCCGAAGGTAACGTGGGGGTTTGGGACAGGCACTCATCAGTGGCTGGGGGGGGGCCTCTGATCAAAATTCAACTGAAATCTCAGAGACAGTCAAGATTTTCATGTGCATTTCAAATCCCGAAATTTACTATCGTCCTCTTAACCTAAGCTATGATCTTAAAAATAGGGCCATTCACTTGAGAAAGGTATTTACTAATCCCAAGATGCTTCAACCTCTGTTGACATTCATGTTAGCTGACAGCAAAAAACTATCACCTTGACTGGCACTTATACGTATACACAACTCTGTAAAAATACCTTGATCCAGTCTGTTTGAAGCTAGGTAGGGAGTAGGTACTCAGTAGTCAAAGCTCACATGTTACTATGGTAACTGTACCTAATGCATAAAGCAAGGACAAAAGACCAAGAGTAAACTTTACAATTCATAATCAACATCAGCCTCTAAATGAGACAATCAGTAAACTGACTTTAATGGTTATCTTTTCGGACTGAGCACATTTTCTGAATCATTTATGGTGTAACAGTTACAATTTCAAAATACTTTTTCAATATGCAGCACCAGCACTTTCATTACTCAATTAATGCAACTGCAAAAGAGACTTTAATTAATGCATTCTGCATGAGAATTTAAACAACAAAATCAGGGGATCTCAACCATTTCTCAACTGCAAAACATTTAAACACATTTCTTGTTGCAAGACCACCAACTTAAGAACTGATCATGTCTTCCCGAGACAGGACTAGCATGCTGTGGTGACATAGTGATCGACACCAGCCAAAAGACCTGCTGTTCCAATGGCCCACGAGATGGGGTGGGCAAATGCTGCGGCCAAGACAAGCTATACGATGCCTCCAATGAAATCTGCTGTGTGACAGGGGTGGGACAAGACCAAGTGAGTCAAGTGCATGCAGTGGGCGAGGATGCCATCATCGATGAGACTGCCAGATGCTGTGGGCTGGTTACTATAAATACGACCGAGCAGCGATGCTGTAATCAGGTAAGGTTTACGTCGCACGCAGAAGCATTCACTGCAGCAAGTCACTCACATTCAGAGGCTAAACAACGGGCCAGAATTTTCTGAGGGCTCCTTATACAAATTTACCATGATCCTTAAAAGAGTTTGGCTTCAAAAAAAGGTTACCAGCTCACATCACATGTAACACATATTTATTCTAACTGGTTCTCTTTTTTTATAGCTAGATAAAAATGTGCTTGGCACTACTTGTGCAATGTACATTTTGCTTCTCAGCTGTGTGCGATTGGCCACATGCTTAGAGTCTCCTAGTGATCAAGGCAAAACCAAGTTCTTCATTCATCCTCTTCATTCTCCCAACAGATTCCACAAGTAAAAGCCCCTTTCAATGACTGCTGTGGCCAGACAACCTTTGACCTCCGCTCGCAAGTTTGTTGTGAAGGCACTGTGAGTGAGCTTACAGATGGAAAGACAGAGTGCTGTGGAACGATTCCCTTCAACTCAAACAATGAAGTGTGCTGTGGCTTATCGACAGAGAGAGTTTATCCAATTGGTAAGCATGTTCACAGTCTACACAAGGAAGACAGAACTCAAAATCCACACACATGTACGCATAGTATTTTGATGAAGTTTAAGGATGAGCAGTATGCCAGGCTAGCTACTTTGGTAAATTACTCTAACCTCACACACTGTAAAACCCTACATCCTTAAAACATTTTTTCATGAACCTTTCCAAATCCTACCAAATCTACAAACAGTAGAGGAAACAATGACATTTTGTTTGAACTCTGACACTCCCGATGCAGAAAGCCCAATGCTACTGGACAGGTGGCAGGGCTCTACCTTCCTCAATCCATTAACTTCCCCTGAAACTTCCTGGTAGATTTTTAAGAATCCAGGAGGGTTAGGGTTAATGACCACTCACTCCCTTCAGTGGATTTCAGCTGGCACTGGGCAGTCCTGGATGACACACTGTCCACTCGTCCATTTTGATAACAAAAATGTGAGACTGAGTTCCAAAAGTATTGCATTACTGACAAAATCTACATTGATGTTTTTAACCAGGTCACGGAAGGTGTTGTAGGCAGAATCCATACTCCCCTGTGCTTGAGTCTTGCTGTGGTGGGCGTAGAGAGTCATTGCCAGATATTGAGAACATCCAGGGGTGCTGCGGTGGTCAGTCGTACCTTAAGACCGACCACCTTTGCTGTCAGCAGAACAAAACTCTGATACGGCCAAACACAGACTGCTGTGGCAGAGGTAAGCTAGCTCCCTTTCAACACTTTTTAAGTGAAAATGCTCTGCAACCTTTTTTTGCGTTAATAATAAACAGTTCTTATAAAGCTCATAATACTATAAAGTCTCTAAGTGCTCTATTATCGTTATCCCTGCACTTCTGGCTCACTATAACTGAACATTCCTGAAACCATCTCATTTCCCTGGGGAGTATACTAGCGTGATGCTGCCATTTCGGCGCAAACGGCTAAACATAACTGTGTCTGCCCTCACAGGTACCCATTTTTACTCCTGGGTGAAGAGAGGCACATAGGGCCCAGGCAAAGCGACTTGCCCTTGTAACTTTACATGCTGCCAACAGCTGGATTTGAATCCCCGATCCCATGATCAGAAGCAACAAGCCCTAACCACTACGCCACACGCACATATACTGTTTCACGAACATGTACCGCTTCTGTGTTTTGTGTAAGCAACTTTCATCAAGCTGCTAAGCAGATGAAATTGAAACAATCATATTCAAAACTCTTTAATGCACACACCATTGCACAAGAACAGGTACAGCAGCAAGTTTCCTGTGTGTTTCTATGAGACAGCACAAATCCCAGGCTCTCAGGTATTGATATTGAGTACACAAACAAATGAACCACCTCCCCAAATGACACACTACCATGGACTGAACAGGTTGTCTTCTACAACTGCAAAGTTTTCCTTTCTGTCTCTATCTCTGAAGGTACCTACGACATGAGCAGTGAGATGTGTTGTGATGGCTCAAAGCTCCAGCGTTTCTCTCTCTCTCAGCGCTGCTGCGGGAAAACCAGCTACGAACCCGAGATAGAGACCTGCTGTTCCAGGGTGGGCCAGAGTTTCCCTGGGTCAGGCCTGTCCTGCTGCTATGCAGACTGGGGACAGGAGACCAAGGCATATGACCCGGCCAGCCAGACATGCTGCAGAGGCAGAAGACATGGTATGTACCCAGTATGTAGGCTAGAAACTGAGTAGGACTCATAGAGTTATATAAAAAAACTACAGCACTGACTCATGTACAAAGGGATGCCTGCTGGGTGCATCCATGTTTGTGTACAAACCAGTGGAAAACGGGAAATTTTGTATGGCTAATTGAATATCTGCATTTGTATTCTATACCAGTACGCCAATAAAGTCAACATGCAAACAACCTGATGCACAAACAGTACATGAGCCTTTCATTTTGCTCTGTGCGAAAAAATGCAACTGGGTGCGAATAAGCACTGCACTTGAATTTTGCTGTGACCTTTTTTCTAATCAGATTTTATCAGTGCCTGACGCAAACAACAGTTCCTGTTCCAGATTCGTCAACTCACTTAACACCAACTGAATTAAGGGAACAACTTTTGAATTTAGCCAAACTTATTCATCGAAAGACAGCCATTGAAAGACATGCACACATAATCGAACAACCTTGCTCAAATGTTAGGGAAACATTTGTTTCAAAATAATCAGCTATGGATGTGCCATTGCTCTATACATGTGCATCTTATTCAAAACACGCGGTGACATTCACATATGTTGTAGTTGTGCATTGCATTCAGAATACATTTTTTGATATTCATTCAATCTGATTGAAAATGTTCTACAAGCACACACACGGATTCAAAATGTCTGCACCCAGGACGGCATCAAATTTTCTCTGCAAAGAGAATGAGAAGTTAGTGCTCTAGTTTTTGTAGCTCTATGGTAGGACCAGAACTTGGTTCCACAAGAGCATTGTTCATCGCCTGACAAACTCCTCTGTAATACGCATACACTAAATAATTTGCTAAGGAAACCACACAGGCACTCGGTAGAACTGCAGAATTGTGGAATTTTCACAAACTCATAAAATTCCTAAATTATGTACTACTGTTCCCACAAAAGGGGAACATCATTTGTTGTTAAAGTTACATGTATTGGTACATCTTAGAAATAGATTAGTATGAAATCAGAGAGGCTTAATTGTATTTCTCTTTTTGTTACTACTTTGAGACTTTATGACATGAAAAACAATGGTTTCTCCAACTATAGGTTGAAATGGCATACGTGCATATTGTAACATTTACCTTCAAGCATAATTACATCAACATTACTAGAAACAGTGAAATGGACAATGTGCATGTTGCTTCTTCAACATGTAAAAGCAAACAAACCTGGTTTGAAAGGCACAATGACATCCCAAAACTGAAAGCCAACAGTTAAGACTAATTCACCAATGCATTTAATGGCTTTTCCATCACGTAGTTGGTGTCTTCAATGAGCCAGCAGCAGACGAGAGATGCTGTGGCAAGTCACTCCTGCAAGACAATCAGCTTTGTGACACTGCTCGGCAACAGCCAATCAACAAGACCCGACCTGACCATGATGCAGTCTGCCGACCATTGAACAGGCGGACTGGCAGGCCTATGCGTGGTGGCATGCCGGTGACATATAACAGCGAAGACCAGGTAAGCTTTAACAGGGAGAATGGATCTATAATGCTTAGTTATCCAATTAAATCACACACATTAAAGAACAGGTACCGGGTGGGGGGATACAAGCCTGCCTAAAAGTAACCTTCAGCTAGCATGTCTACGTGCCTCTGTATTCAGAATGTGATCAGGTGTTTATGGAATAAATAGAAATTAACAAGTCATGGGAAAGAAATTCCCAATTAGCACTATTTCATGAAAATTTTGAAAAAGCTCTAGTGCTACATACACTACATAGGTCTTATATTAGACTTCGATATATTCACATCTTGAGTACATCTCCACATCATGTAGGATCTGAAGATGTATGACTTACGTTAATGATTAGGAAAATTAAGAATTACACTTGAAAGTAAAATGACTAATCAAAGTTCGTTTTTTATTTTACTGCAACTTAAAAATGAGAGGAAACTGTTTGGACAGTTGATAGTGGATCACATGCATCTTAAACTACAGATACGTGGATACAATATTACGGTGTTATTTTCAACCGCAGATCTGTACTATTCGTGGTGACCTGACAATACGTCTCTTAGGAGAAGAAGCATGCGGTCAGCACATTTACAACCAGAACTCCGAACTCTGCTGTGCAGGCCACGTATACAACAAGCACGACCAGTACGAAAACCCACAAGAATGTTGCGGCAACAGTGTCCACGTCTACGCGCCCAGTCTCCAGAGCTGCTTTGCCGGAAGTGTTTTCAATGTACCCAGGGACGTGGCTGGGTGAGTATCCATTCCTGACGTGAAAGGCTGAAGGCATTTTTTCTTATTCTCTTCAGCAATTTGGGATGAAAACTGCGTGCAGTGAAGGAGGTGCACGTGCCTGATGGCGCTCCTGATCCCAACCACTAGATTGCGTTCCAAGCTTCCAATCTCCACAGTTTTTCAGCTCCGAGAGTGTGACCCCCACTTCAGGGCTCTGCATACTGTTACCAGAAAATCTTTGCCGACTATTACAGAAAATTCTGTGCAAACACTTTCCATATTTCACAGATTAAGAGAAAAATTACGACTTCTGTGCTCTCATATCAGATCAAGTATCTTTCCAGACAAAAAAAAAATGCAAATTTCACCATTGAATATCATACACAAGTTCCAGCTTCCACCATCTTTAATCAGCTAACGGTGCCAAATTTCTTGAATTGTTCCAACTCTTCAGATTCTGCAGGGACACGGTTTACAACACCGACACCAGTGCCTGTGACAGGAACGGCCTCGTCCGTCCCCGTAGTGAAGTGGAAGCCTTCCCGTCACTCTGCGGCACTGGTCCCTACCTCAGGACCTGGACCCCATACAATCCTGCAGACAACGAGTGCTGTGGAGATGTCCTGATTGGCCAAGGCCAGACATGCTGTAATGGACGGGTCTACAGCACTCCTGGCACAGCCCTAGGTGAAGGACGGTGCTGTGGGCGTAACGGAGGCTACAACGCTAACATGCACATCTGCTGTAACGGCAGGCTATTCCCAACTGCTGGTAACAGAGGTATGGGGTAAACTCTTTAAAAAAAGTACTCTTATGAGATCTCTTTATACATCAATACACATTATAAAAAATTCAGATCAAACAGACGAAGATACTGTGGATTTTACTCTTCCGTACGTGCAGCAGCGCAATATTTGTGTCTACGTAATTTTAATAAAACAAATCGCAATGGCTGAAGAATAATTTTTTCAACTGCGAAGCACCAACTTCAAGCAGCTGCTAGCCACAGAAAACATTTGCTAAGCGAAGACAGGTCAATGGCCCAAGTGTCATACAAATAAACACATAACTGGTTCTTAGCTGTATTTTAGCTTAGCATATAAACTTGCATTTTCTGCAAGGCAACTGAAGCTCTGGTGCCACTATTGATTTCAATATCCATGCAGTGAAAGACCACAGAAAGAACCCAGATATTGTCCTGGCAAAGATACAAAATCCAAAGTATTTGAAATATTTCACCTAATGTCCCCCCAACATGAAATGTTGTGGTCCTAGACCAAGACTCTATCTCAAATATCTAACCTAAATTTTCTTCCAGACATGAAATGTTGTGGGCCCAGACCCTATGAGCCTAGTGACGACACCCAGCTGTGCTGCGCCGGTAGGCTGTTTCCTATCGAGGGCGAGCGCATATTATGCACAGACGGCATTGTCCACAGTCTCCAGGAAACCGTCTGCGAGGGAGTGAGATACGGAGTTGCCAACGGAGAGTGCTGCGGCAAGGTTCTCATGGACGACACCAAGACATGCTGCCAAGGATTTGTGTGAGTATTTAATGAGACAGAATGGATGTGGCGACCTCAACACACATGTAGTCAATCCTATCACATCCCTGGAGAAAGCAAATGAGATGCAAGAGTAAATGAAGTATGTTCCATAGACAGTGGTCAAACCAATCAGTGCCCTTTCTAAAGGACTCTGGGAAGCTGATTGGAAAGGGCGTAACGTAATCATGGTTTCACAATTTCAACCCAAAGGAACAAGATGTCACATACCAAAAAAAGTTTCTTCACTTTCTTTTTAATTGCCTTCTCTTGACAGGTATTCTAAAGAAGAGCATGGAACAGAGTGTTGTGGGAGGGTGGCCTATGACCCATCAGCTCAACCACAACCCCTGTGCTGCGAGGACTCTCTCTATCCCAGTGCCCCAGGGCTGCAATGCTGTGGCAACCAAGCCATCGACCCCACTGAACGCCAGTGCTGCGGAGCAGAAGGGCACAGGTTTGCCTTCCTCAGGAACTCCGGCCATACATGCTGTGGGCAAACCGCTGGTGACTACGACCCATCCCAGCACACCTGCTGTCAGGGTCTGCTACACAAGTTTGTACAGAACGGTGATTGCTGTGGAAATGATGTCGTACGCAATTCCTCCAAGGAAATCTGCTGTGGCGGTATCGTTCAGGTAAGAAACTCAAATATAAACAAAATTGGCAGATACATGTACATTTGCAGTTAAGAATTCGTATCAGAAGCTTCAGACCATAATATTTTTGTAAATGTTTATAGTACTGTAGGGTGAGGAAATCAACTTAATACTTTTAAATTTTGTAATCTTTTTCACAAAAATACCACAGCGTACACATCAAGTAGAACATGCAGAAAAGAAAACAAGCCCCAACTATGCGATCATAAAAACCTACTCTATCAATTCTGGAACGTTTCTTAAACTGCACTCTCTACTTCAAAACAGGTCAAGAGTTTTGAAAATGATACAGTTTGCTGCAATGGCCACATCCTGGATGGTCGTCGTTATCAATGCTGTGGCAATAGAAGTCTTCAACGCCGGTCCACTTCACAATGCTGCAATGGCATTGTCTATGACAGCCGTCACCAGCAGTGCATGGAAGGGGAGGTGCAGGCCAAGGGTGCTGAGGAGACGACCGTCCACGCTCGAAGAATATTTGCCAGGCAGACTGAGCATGCCCAGAGGATCACCCAGGATGCAACGGACATGGCAGATGACGACATCGAAAAGACGACCGATGCTGAGGGCCAAACTGCTCATGTCCACGAGAGGATGATACCACGCGGCTCAATGGAGGCAACCCTAGTGACATGTGACAGCATGGACTATGACAGTGAAGTCAAGGGCTGTTGCCATGGGGTTCTGTACAGGCTTGCCAATGAGACCTGTGCAGATGGCTTGGTGCTCGGTCTCTGTGATGGACAGGATGCATACAACCCTCTCACCCATGGCTGCTGTGGAGATAAAGTCTACAACCGCAGTGTAGATTACTGTGATGAAACAACGACCTTGGTCAATCCCAACACCGAGTCATCAGGACAAGGCAACAGCACCCAGACCAGCACTAGCACACCTGGAGTCCCCCTGTGTGGAGGACTAGGGTACGATCAGGCTCTGCAGGGATGCTGTGATGACAGAGTATACAACCTCAGCACCGAGTACTGCCATAACAACAGCATGGTGATTCCGAAGTTCCCAAGTCAACCAGACCGAAGGCAATCCACGACCGTCACCACCACGATTGAATCAGCAACTGATGATGGTTTCTTCTTGGTAACCCATGAGCCATGCTCAGTCATCCGGGCTAGAGAGAATGTATCTGACGATCTCCAGTGCTGCGGCAGTCTCTTGTACAATCCCCTGAATGCAACCTGCTGTCAGGGCATCACAAATGATGGTGACACCACCGTGGTCGCTTGGAGCGCTGTCACCGAGGGCGTAGTCGCAGGTCACTGCTGCAGAGAGACGGCGTACGATTCTTCCACGGCGGTCTGCTGTAATGGAGAGGTGGTGAGGAAAGAGTGGCTGACACCAGATGTGTTCAATGGATGCTGCCCAGAAGGACAGAGCTGGAACCGTTTCTTGGAAGCGTGTGAGCCAAGCCCGACCCGGGAAACTATCTTGACTGACGGTCCATCAGGCATGTCACCTGATGAATACTAAGCATGTTTCTTTTAAAAATGCAAAACAGACTACAGCCAATCTAAATCTAAGCCGTGTTTCTGGCTGTGGCTTCATCCTGTAATATACATGTAGTTTTAAAACCATGAGAAAATATCAGACTTCCATTTTGGCTTAATGTATTACCATAATTTGATCTATATGAAGACCCAATAGGTCTTATCCATGGAAACTACATGTAACTTCAGGAAGCTGAAGCTGGAAATCACCATCGGAAACAAAGGCAAAATTTGGTATAAATATCATCAAGTACATAACAAGTGATGTGATGTACCACATTAAGCACAATATTATGTAAGCTACATTAGCAAGCACTGAAATTATTTTTAATGTTTAAACACCAAGTAAGTGTATCCAACACTACAATACATGTATATTACCTTCCATGAGCACATTCAATTTCTTATTTATTGGGTTTGTCAGTTGAAAGTAGCTATCATTAGATTTAATATTTATTGCAATAAGATGACTTATTTATTTGCACTATTTATATATTTCCACTTTCACTGAAATACTATAACTTAAAATGCACTCATGTATTTTACAACACTCAGTGATGTTGATAAAAAGGGACTTTAATGGCACTTTCTCTTTCTTTCAAAATTCATACAATTCAAAAAATGAGATTTTTCATAAAACAAATTTTGCAGTTTTGTAAAAGAAATACTAGATTTTTTTACAAACACGTGAAAAATGATAGTGAATTCATTTCATAAGTCTTATCTGAGTACCAACCTTATCAATTAATCCAAATTGATAACTGATTTTAATTAGGAGGATGGTCTTGAGCACAAAATTGAGCTGCCTGAGTTCAGGGAATCCAAACAGTTGGACAAAATTTGTGTCAAATGTAAAAAAAAGGGTATCTTCACAAACCAAGAAATTTGGCACAAGTACAGTCAGCTTGATCAGTCGGTAATTAACTCAATGATGCATTTTCACTTGCCATTTTGGAACTACATTTTACAGGCCCAAGTTAATCTTTTTAAAAATTATATGAATAATGTTTTAACTTATAAAATACAATTTGATGGTCGAAATGAATATTGCCAGTCTTTCCCCCATAAGTAAAAAGTACGGAACAAGTGACCTCAAACTTGCCAATAAGAGGGTAAAATCTGCAAAGTGTAGAGTGTCCAAAAGACACAGTATCACTAGGAATGTTTTTTCCCATTGTTTACATGTAGTGTTTAAATGCATCAGAAAGAGTACGGTATGTTTAACTCTGGATTTTGATATATTACTTTTTATTCATGGTGTAACACGTTAATGGGTAAAACATTGTGCAAGTGACAAAAAATATAAAAGTTTCTTTTTATTTCTCCTATTATTCAAAGTAGCTCCGGCAACTTCCAAGTCACATTTTGCCGGAGCCTCGAAGTAGTACATGCCATCTTATATTAAATTGACCACTGCAATATTTCCTCATGTTATTTCAGGTAGAGTGCATTAATGTATTTTTCACTTTGGTATTTAATACATTTTAAACCCTCCATTTGTTTTTCACACTTTTTCAGGGTTTTCACTGCTGCCATATTCCACAAACAGGGTGCTTTAAGTGAATTACTGAATATTCATATCTTTATTAATGAGCAATATCATTAAAGAAGTCCTAGGTAACAAGGGTAGACAGCCAGATATTTGCCAAGGTAGTAGCAACTTGAAGGGTATTAATATTTATGAAGGGTATTTATGTCACATTGATACTTCCTTGGAGTGAAAGGTACTATTATCGTTTTTCTTTTGCATTACAATGCCAGCATGAAGCCATTTATGTGTGTGCTAGTACAAGGGGTGTGCTAAATGTATGAAGCATTTCTGTGGCTTAAATATAACCTCAAGTACTCTGGAGAAAAATTGTGAACAAAGTTTTTGTGATTTTTATGTTTGTGTCTAGAAAAGGAAGAAAGTGGCACGCCTTTCCAACAAAAGTCCACAATGACATATCTTTAACACAACACTGCTCCTCAACTGATTTTGCCCATCTACAATTTGACATCTTCAACTGCACACGAAAAAGATGGGCACCAAATCAGGGCCTGCAACTTACAAATCCACCAGAAGTTCACTTTCATCAGCATAAAGTTAACTGAATCTGAACACAGTCTCAATATTCCAGACAGATGTTACATGACCGATGTCTATCAGCGCATCGGTGCCCTTACTCATGTAACTATCCACATATATAACACAGGGCACCAGGATTTTGTGTACAAGTGCATTTGTGATCTGGGCTAGTCAGAATACAGATGAGGGGAATCATCAAGTCATATGGTAACCAATACAAAGTTGGAAGCCTGGGTTCATAGCCAAATTGGGTTAGGCTCCAAATCTAATTGCCCATTGAGTTATTACTGCACATGTTCTGAGACAACTCTTACAGCATTTAGGGCATAACAATAATTCATACCCTGCATCCGAATCTCTTGTCTGGAGCTAGGTCTTCGCTCCATTGGATATGTGTGGAGACGCGTAAACAATAGATCTAACAGTAGCTTGGGAAGCCCGTTTTGGACACGGCCTTAAATACCTCAGACAGTCTCTCTATTCAACAACGTATGTATTAACATTTGATAATGCCCCCTTAGAAGTGATAATGCAAGCTGCATAAATCATGTGCTGGCACCTGGATACAAGACAGTTTAATTGGGTCTGACTGGTCAGGAGTCTGTGTGCACGCGACGCGCCACGCGCGCACCAAGTTCATTGGAGGGGATTCTAGTGGACAACTTTCAAAAGGAATATACCACAAAATGGACAGGGTGTTCAGGAAATGAAAGTAAAGTTTTAGAATGTTGACTTCTTTTGACCTTCTAAATAAAAAGGCATTTACGAATGGGAAATAAACATGAACCGGGCTTAGCAGAATCCAAGACATACTTGAAACAAGTACAGTGAGTTGACTACCTACTAACTGCTGTCTTCAGAGAAGAATCCCCCGGCTGGCTAAACTGTCATCGTACTCCACTCCATGCTCTTGGTCCAGGACCCTGGAGGCATAACCCACCATATCCTCTCCCATCCAGGAGCCGTTGAAGCTGTCCAGGTGGCAGATAGCCATGTAGATTCGCAGCAGGTCGGTGGGGTTTACGCTGCCCGTTAGCGTTTCCTTGTCGTAGCCGAAGTCGTGGACTATATCTCCATGACCTGGTGCCCAAGCTCTGAGTTAGTAAAAAAAAAAAGGAAAATGCGAAGCAGGATTGCCATTAACAATATCAGTTAGGCTGATTCCAAACAAAGGAAAAAAATCTGTCTCCAGTCCAGAACTGTTGCAGAGAGAAACTGTAAAGTAGAAAAATTAAAGATGGCTGGTCTGTTACTATGCCGGAGTACATCCAAAAGCTTGCTTTCTGTTTGTCATCCACAGGTTGGAAGAATAAGGAACTTAAGAATGTCAAGTTGAGGCTCAGACCTCTTGTCTTTTTCACCTGCTTTTCCCATCTCCATTTCTGATTTGGAATAAATCTGAGTAAACCGAGCTGTCAAGTTGACAATCTTGCTCTGTAAGATTTGCGCAAGTAATACATTTTCCCCAGAACTGAACTTCTTGGACCCTACTTCAGATATTCCTTAAGGCCCTTAGGTGTCAATGCAATTCCTGACACCAATTCTTAATTTCAATCTTAATATCTCAAAAACGCAGTGAATACCATTCAGTTTTGAAAGACAGCTTTTCCCAGGCACTTGGGTAGTTCTGAAATTCTGTTCCCAAATTTAGTATTCAAACTTTTTTGGCCGAAAAACTCCACAAGTAGACAGTTTTACAGCACATTCACCTGAATACGTAGCACAAGACTGACACTATGACTCACTTGACCACAGTCTCTCTCTTTTTTTTCGGGGGGGGGGGAACTTACTCGATCATTTTTGACATAAGCTGTCTCCTCTTGGCCAGAACTTGACGGACAAAGTACACAAAGACAAAGGCTTGATGCTGAGACAGCTGGTGCTTGATGAAGAGGTCACGCTTAGGTGTCAGTCTCACAAGGCACAAACTAAGATCCTTGTCCTATAAGTAGGTAAAAGAAAATTGAGTCCAAGAAAGATGAACAAAGTACAGAGCAATACAAATGCCATCAGCCTACCCGACTGCCACTTACTCAGGACTATTTCTGAACACCCCCAAAAGACAGCTGCAAAATCTTTCATTCTGAATTAAAAAAGAAAAAAGCCAGTTCTTTTGTAAAAGGCAAAACATTATCACAGCTTTTCAAACTCCAGTTTTATCTCAGCCTTTATAACCAGCAAAGTGAAGTCATGCTTGATCACAGACAAGTTAACTGCAAGCTCTACTAAATGAGACCTGGTGGTTAATGTTTGTGACTCAAGACCAGAGGGTCACAGTTCAAATCCTTCTGCTAGCCACAATGCGAGGCCTTAAGCGTGTCACTTCACGCCTACTAGCCTCTCTCAACCCAGGACTCAGGAGTGTAACTGGGAGACTAAATTAGCTGAACAGCAACCTCCAATAGACTGGCATCACACCCAGGGAGGAATAGAAGTATTATACAAACAATGGTTTGAGGGGAAGTCATGGGAATTACTAGTCCTGAGGTGTAGGTTGGCTTGGCACCTCCAAATAAAAACTGGTCCCCGGGTGTTGGTCAGTTTGGCTACCTCCCAATGTGCAGTGAAGGGAGGAAGTCTAGCTGACCTACACTGATGGACCAGTCATACCCACTATATTCCAGACATAAGCCATGCTACACATGTACTTGTTTCATTACACCTTAAAAAGTCATTCATGAGCAAAATGATGAAATAACAAATTTAAGGTCAACATACAAGTTGTTTCTGAGCTGTAGAGTTCCGCATGTCTGGCAAGGACTATGACAGAATGGTTCTGTTATATCACGGACTGCATGTACAACCACAAGGCAGTGAGCGGAATACTCAACTGGAGGATGTCACCTATCATTATTATTTCCTGGATGCATGGCAATATTGGCCAATAACATGTTCCAATTTTCTCATGAATATTTATGAAGGGTAGTAATCTAAGTTCCTGGCCAGATGTCCCAAATTGGATTGGAGCACCCTTGCTTTTTCTTCTTCATCTAAAAAAATAAGTCTCAAAAAAAGGGAACAAGTGAAGTTCTCCTGATCTAAAAAAAAAGTCAACCCCCAACAAAAAAAACTTACACTAAAATTCGTTCTGCTGGCCTCGCCACTGGAAGTTGGAAGACGAAAAGAAACCTGGGGTTCCTGAAATGGTAATACCACACATGCTGGCGATCAGTTCACGCCTACACTTTTTTCAAAATTAGTTATATAATGACTGAAATCAGAACATTAAACTCCCACGTCAAAAATCACGGCTACTGACGGACTCCTCTTTGATGCAGTGTTCCTCTTCAAAGAGAAGAGATCTGTTTCAATGGAACCCAGACAAAGTCAAGCAAAATTTCTGCACTAGAACAATGACAACATGCTTTGGTGCAACGTTAGGTTTCACATTTTCTTTTTACAACACAGATTTCCAAAAGAAAAATCCCACACATGGACCTATCAAGTGCAGATTGCTCCTTACAAACATTGATTCTTACAAGTTTAATTTTTTTTTTCTTCTTATTTTTTTATAAACAAAAGTAAAAACACAATTAAAACCATACTGAGTGAAGAAGTTCAATGTCACAGCTCATTTGCATCAGTGCAGAGAGGGCCCGGTACTTGGACATGTTGCCAGCTGGTTGAGATATCACCTATGGAACAAGACCACAAAAAAAGTCAGCCAGTGTTAGAAAGTGTAGGGACGTTTATTATCCATCCATTTCACAGTTACCAGTGGATCATTCTACGAGTTAGGCATACACACAAACCAATCCAAACACTATTTACAGTGAACACATAGGTCAGAGATGTTCTGCAAAGTGACACATTCAATAGGTTATTTCAACATTCGCTACAGTTGATGTGACAATATTAAAACTGCTCATCTCTTGAACATGGTATGTGCAGTCACCGATGAAGGTGATAATCAGTACAAACAGTCGACGTAAAAAATTCTTTCTGTGTTTGTCAGTTAGTGGCAGTAATCTCCACTTCCAGATGCCACTAAGATAATAGATATCTTACTACACACATGCGTGCAATGACTCTAAAAATCTCTATCTGGAATTTCATGTTTTCTTATCACAGGGCCAACAAAAAAGTTTCCTTGAACTTTATACCATCTTTTATTTTTATTTCTATCTTCAACTGCCTTCAAACGCATACTTACTTTGTAACATCCTTCAGACATGAAGACGTTAAACTGAACTCTACCGTACTTGAACGAGGACAACCTTTCTAGCAGTTGGCTTGCAATGAGGTATGCCTGTGTCCTCTCGTTACGGTGTGGTAAACTGCCGATTACCTTGATGGGTATATCTGACAAACCAAGAAAATTAAAATGAAAAATCATAAGGAAACAGTTACTTCAAGAATCTTGGAATCTTGACTCAAGAACCTGTGACTGCAGCACAAAGGTGTGAAATATGCAACATCTCTGGGAAGGATGGGGATTGACAGGAGCCTGGCTGTGGACAGGTTAGGAAACAAAGGAGTTTGAAATGAATATTTGCTAGGGGATTTACAGCTACACGTTCATCTTAAAAAAATTCTGACAGATGAAGGATTTTGGGGTTTGCATACATTTGACATTTTCCTCACGTCTGACGACATTTTTTTTAAAAAACCAAGTAGTGGACAGGGGGAGTAGAGGACTGTGGACTCATTTTTGTCTGGTACCTCAACTCTTCAGACCCCCTCCCTTCCCCTTTCTACAAAACCTAGCCCATTCATCCAAACATACCAGCCTCCCAAGGTACCGCCTTCAGCCCTTCAAAAACCTTGTCGATGCGGACCAGGGGCGGGTGGAGATCCTTGGTGCCATGGTAGTGCATGGCAAAGAAGTCAGCGTGCATCACCCTGAGTCGGCCAGCGGCCTTGGAAGCCAGGGCACCTAGGCTAGGAAGGTAAGGCTTCTCCCGCTCCAGGGAGACAATTTGAGGGGCACCTGAGTTGAGCAGCTGACGGGTGAGAATGCCAGGCCCTGATCAAACCGAAAACAAAACAAAGGATACTACTTCAGTATCATTTGACAAAACTGCACAAACAAAATACATAGTAGTAAGTCTCAATTTAGCAAAGTTAGGATGAAGTAAAAGGGCTGTAGAGAATGAACTTTTCTTGTTTTGCCAGTACATCTGTTCTCTGTGTTCTGCAGGAATTAATACAAGAATAAATCAAAGTCTGTAATGGCTCAGAACATCAGGTGCAACGGAGCCCTTTTATAACCAAAACCGTGTTTATGTTAGCTTTAACTCTTCCCAGTTCCTTCAAAAATGCATCAGAGGGTTATAGAAGATTTTTAAGGATTAAGGAAGAATCAGCACAGCCACTTTTACTTGAACCCCAGCCCTCCAGGGTATTTGGGCTGGAAAACCTGCCAGACACATCCGTCTGCATCATCTGTCAAAGTGGCTTGCCTGTCCAGTGCAACAAGATCCAATAGAATGTTGCTGTGAATTTGCAGCTAAATTATTAATATAACATCACAAGTTTGCATTCACTTTTGTGTCAAGTAGGAACCAGCGTTTCATTCCTGCAGAGAGACAGATTTTGGAAAAAGCAAGAAAATTCCTCCAAATGCTCCAGAAGTCAGAGTTTATGTGAAGACTACACATGTACATACCTGGACTGGTCTCAACAATCAAAGCTTTCTCCTTGGCCAAGTTGCCATCAGGCCAGACCTTGTTCACTACCAACCGGGCAAGCTCAGGTCGCAAGACAAAACGGTTCTTCTTGGTCTTCCTGAGGCACTTGTACTTCTCCCTGAGCTCCTCGATGGTCTCTGCTGGAGGCAAGGTGGGTAGGTGGGATTCTACAGGGCTCTCCTTGGTTTGACGAGAAAGCTCGTCCTCTTCCTTGGGGGACCAGCTAAGTGCACTACTGGAAAACCTCTGGTTGTGAAGCGGGCACCTGTGGCACCTGGATTCCAAGTTGTAACTATCATTTCTCCTAAGTGAGAGGTTCCTACATTGCACTTTTGGCAAAATGCCCAAAATTTCAGACAGTCTGTCAGTTTTCACACCCTGTGATGAGATCACTGAACGGACGCAAAGGCTCCTGCTCAGCCTGCTAGTCAGCCATGCCAATGTCAGTGTGCCCTGACGCAGTGACTGAGACATTGTGTCCAATGACACTTGACAGGAAGTGACACAATCTGCAACTGACTGCAATCATTTACAAACCAAGTGTTTTTCAAGCAGCTCTATGCAAAGACTGACATTGAAATCGATTGTCCTTCAGAAGATGAATAGCATAATTGTAGGTCTGTGCAAAGGGCATCTCGGGGGAAATTTATGCAGCACTGGACTTTGTTTTTCTTGGCCTGTTACTAATCAGTAACATTCTCCTGGCTTCACTGGCTTTCCTAAAATGCACAGAAAGAACATATATTGAAGAAGCAGGAATAATGTAGTGGTGCATCAGCAATAGCCTTATCTGAGGAGCCACCAGTGGTACCATACTAATAGAATGTTGCACGTTGAGGTGCACATGCATTTGGGTACATGTACATCACAAACCTGAGTGGTCAAAAAGGCAACTCATGTGTACATGCAACATGCACGTGACAATTTCATACCGTCACAGTAAAATACCCAATATAAGATGACTGGGGAAAAGTCCCATATTTACTGACGTCAGTAATTATTCTCTACACTGACCTAATAGCCGTCACAAAGCAAAAACATGTCCAGAAAAGTCCAATTTAGGAGGGAAAATGCCAAGTCGTTTACTAAGAAAACCTTTGCCTATCAGACAGATTCTGCTAGGATCAAAACGTCAGGCCCTCGCTATTCTGTGATTCGTATTTTAGGTCACTGTAGTCAGTAAGCAGTTTGCAGCAGTTTTGTATAACATACTTAGAAAACACAATTTTTCAGACCAGTCTCATAGGGTTTGTGCAAATGGTGTCAAGCAGCGTCCATATATGGAACTCTTTCTAATGACTGGTGCATAATGGAACAGACCTACACTACAATGGTACAATTTCTTAAAACAATCTATTGCTGCCATTCTCTCATCAGTCTCTCTAACAGCATCTATGGAGGAAAGAAGTGAATACTTCACGAACACAATTATGTGCGTCAAAAGTTGTGCCCCTTCAGGAAACAGTCATCAGCATGCGTGTGTAGACACTGCATACTTTTTGTGAATGGTCTGCTCGGCAAGCGTGTCATGACATCGTCTCTAGGACATTAACATACAGTTTGAAGAAGATGGAGACTTCGAGCTCAGCTGACGAATGTTTCTGATTTCAACGGAAAATTTCTCTTTTTTTTCACACAAGGAAGTAAACCTTATCACCTTCACTGTAATTTTTTATTCCCACTGATTCCCAAAGTGGGCGCATTAGACAGTTTCAGGACTGTTGGCTAATAAATTCTGAGGATTTTGATTTGGAGTACGAGCCATTTCGAGTGAAGTGAATTAATGGGATGGAAAGCCTATGGAAGGTACTTGGACTCTACCATTGCCCGACCAACCATGTCCAAATGTTTCAAAAGGTAATTCGTAGAGTCCAAGTTACTCGGACTAGGAATCAAATAGGCCTATTGGCTATGTATGATGAGACATGACTGAAGGTCTATTGCTGATGTACACAAATATGGCGCTGCCCCAAATGTGGCAGACTTTCATTTTTTGCTTGTTGTCTTAACGGAACAAAATTTTATGCTCAAATTTCACAAGTAGGCCTTGTGAAACTTCTAATACTTTAATGTATAAATGATAAATCAAGATTTTAGGTAGCTGAGGTTTTCCAATTTTTTTTTCGGACCTGCAAAATGAACTCTTTTAAAATGTGTCCAAAATTAGGAAAAGAACTTTCGGACAAACATGTCGATGGTCATTTGAGTACCAATAATGATGCTTTACAAGAATTTATCTAATTTAAATGAATTTGCTACTGTTAATGTGGGATTTTCTGAGAGTTTTCAAGTGCGCAACGTTAGGCCATGAGAATGAATATAACAGATTTTCATCCACCACCAGCATTGGCCTACCACTGAAACGGATGCTATTATTTCAGAAAAATCATTTGTTTTTGCGATCGGGAATGGTTAAAAAATGGCTGCAAAGTATATCGGGAGTTCAGAGTGTGCCCGCATACAAATGGCGTAATGCTAGACAGACTGAAAGCTAGTCTACTTTCAAGGTTGGCTCCCTTTGCATGGACGCATACTCACTATCCATGTCAGCTTATACGGTATGTACACCAACTAATTAATGAATAATGAAGCCTAAAGGGATTTCAAAATTGTCCGGACGGAAATCCGGGATGTTCATGCTCATGGCCTCAGGCATGTCTTAGGAAACACTCTGCTGAATTCGTGCATGATGTGCCCAGCATGTGCCAAAGTCGTATTGTTTACAAATGTTATGTCATTGGTCATAGGGCTGAGTGCCACATTTTTGATGATTTGTGTCAAGTGTGAGACACACTGACTTGGATAATGTTGAGACATTTCCCACAGACATTGGTCAACAATAGTTGGGCCAGCCCAACTGCAGCACTACAATTGGGACTGTCCCAACTATAGTTGGGACTTATGCTACAGTTGGGGCGTAACCCTCCGTCACATCAGTAGGTACCGGTATGCAGGTATGGTACGCCACGGCCTTAGCCCCACTAGTGTGGCACGGACTCTCACTCCCGATCCATCCTTAGCCACACATCCGTATACGCAATTTCGTGTCGACGTATTGAACATTTCGGCGCACCCACTTATCATCGTGGGCGCAATTTGTTTTGCACACGAACATGATTCTTGACCTTTCTGCTTTCTAAAAACCATTTATTGAACGTGTTCTGTGTCAAGACATATGTAATACACGGACTGGTCGATAAGATACTACATGTAGCAATGGGCTCTTCCAAAACTTTGGCAGCAGTTTAGATGTCTTGACATGGAACAGCTGTAGAGACGATGAGGGGTCAAGTGACGTAATGTTCAACGACCTTATTTTAAAGATGGCGACTGTGAGAGCGAGCCCATGAGATTGAATGGATAAAGGCAAAAAGACTGGAAAATACCTGAATAACGTGAGTGAACTCATTCAATAAATGGTATTTAGAAAGCGGAAAGGTCAAGAATCATGTTCGTGTGCAAAAGAAATTGCGCCCATGATGATAAGTGGGTGCGCCCAAATGTTCAATACGTCGACACGAAATTGCGTATACGTAACGGATGTGTAGCTAAGAATGGATCGGGAGTGAGAGTGCGTGCCACACTAGTGCCGTGGGCTAGCCATGGCCTCTACCATGCCAACGTCGCCAAACACTCTTTCGATTGCCCAAAACAACACCAACAACAAAAAACAAATTTTATTTTAACACGTCCAAGTTCCAATTTGTTGTCTTACCTCTGTACAACCATGGAGCGAGCTATATAAAAAGAAGTAGCTGGCCACAAAGTCCCTGATCACGTTCCCAATCCAACGTCCCATGGCCGGCCCATGCGGGGTTCTTATTTTGTAACCCTAAGCCTTAATGTCGTCTTCAAAGTACTTTGGCTGGGGCTACCCTTAGGATTATATGTAATTTCTAGCCGCAGCCATTTGAGACATATAACTGGCTGCCTAAAACCCTGACGCGCTCTATGTTGAAATACACATCCTAACTAGAAAAAGAAAAAGGGGGCCCGTCTATATCGTGCTAAACAAATTTCAAAAGAGGGCGCTATTGCAGTAAGTTGTAATTGTACGTACGTACTCGGCGCGTACGCGTGGCGGTGGTGGGTATTATTGATTTGACCAATTTATGAGTGAAATGTTAAAGTTCCTACTGTTTTTATTAACTTTCTGGCGGTTTGAAAAGAGACTGGAATGTGATGAAAGAATTTTGGGAGAAAATATATTTCGTACCCCACCACGATGGCCAAGCCAAGGGCCGGGCCTAGCCGGGTGATAGCATGGTGATATCCCCTCCTTCCTCCTTGGTGATATTTTTATTCCTCCATGATAGCATGTGGGTTGGCGGCATTGCCACGCCCAGTCCCACCTCCCGGAAATACCCCACCACTCTAAAAAACGACCCCTTGAATGACTGGTTACGTGGGTACAAGGTGAAAATCCCTTGAGAAGAGTCTGACACTTTGACCTGTACCTGGATATGACAGATATGAGGTTGATCGTGCGGGGTGGATGGCGGCGTAGTATGAGCTCCACCACCCATATACCACCCGCACCGTGTTCATAAAGCATTCACTCGACCATGGAGGAAGGAAAGACTTGCCGAAACATGTCCCCTTGAACTTCAATATGATGTCAAAATCTAACTTTAAGGGTAGATGACTGATCTAACCTGATACTGATATAGTGATAGACACAACCCCAGAACTGTGGGGTCGACGTCCGCTCTGCTCCCACATGGGAGCAGAGCAGACGTCGGACCAAATAGTTCTGGGGGTATGATAGACACAGTTCTGTGTGCTAATGTACAGTTGCACTGGCTTTGGTGCAGTCAGTTCCCTCGGCTGGCCCGGAGACTCACTTGCCTCGCTGCAGCGGGTCAAGCCTCCGAGCCACACTCTTGGGACTGTAACCAACTAAGTCACGATCATGTCGATCCTCAGCTGTTGCAAATTTTAGATTTGACTTGATGTAGGGCTTTCTTCCCCTTTCAAGCCATCTTCTAGACATATCTAGAGCTGTGAACTTATGTTAGGAAGCAAAGGGGATTGAGTCTGAGTGATGTAATTGTGCCACATAATAAGTTGATCACCCAGATGTGCAGATTTCATTTGACAGTATCATACATTTCAAAATAAATTTTTACTTTCTACTGTTTGTATGTCTAATTTTTTTGAAAATGAGTAAGACGTAGGAAAACATCTGAATGAAAGTCAATTTTGGAGATTCAGACATGGCTCCTGCATCGGGATAAAATTCTACTTTTGTATATACATTTAAATGACAACACTCACTTTTAATGCCTGTGCATGTACTTGTTCAATTTTGAACCCTTTTACAATTGGGGCATCAAAATAAAGTGTTTCCATTATTATTTCAACTGTTCGTGTCTTTGCTATTCAACAACATCACTGTGGCATCATTTGTGGCGGTGTTTGAGTGTCCTCTTTGTCCAATCATTTGTATGCCGGGGATAGTCTTTGTTTACTTGCGATGACTTGAAGTACCGTGTCAACCTTTAGATCTGACACCCAGTCTCAAGACAACAATCGGAGCTGCAGAAAATGTATTTATTACACCCCAACTAAAGGCTAAAGCCAACAGTAGTGGAATGATTTTCAAAGTTGGGGGACCATTTGTGAAACCATCAGGCATCAGCTATTAAAGGACCTCCCCAACAGTTGGGGGAGGGGGCATTATCCTCAAGTCGAAAACTCGGGGTAGGGGCCAGTGTTGCCCTTCCCCCCTCCCCATCATTTCCACTGCCAGTGGATAAGGCATCTGTCTGTTCCAACTAGAGCGCTGAAGTTGGGCTGGCCCAACTGAGGTATGCCAAAGTGTGTGCCATAGTCATTTTGTTGTAAACATGCTGGCAGAAATATCATTTTTGTTTGCGTCATGGTTGAAGTGCTAGGTTGGCATACTTTTGGTGAATTTCTCTCAAATGTGATCTGCAAACAAATAAAGTTCAGAAATGCGCTCTAGAAATTTACTAACCATAGTGGAGCCAGCATTACTTCAACATTTCAGTGTGGACCATGCCAACTACATGAACATGTACATACATTGTTGAGGCGCGACATTCAAAGCTATTCCGAGGATCTGAAGATCACACAAATGTTCAGCTTATATCACTGAAATTTTTGCTGAGCTGCGCTTAGGGTACCTCACAGTTCCTAAATATGATTCATGTAAATATTATTATTAATTATTTTGTATTTTTCCTACTCTTAGTTTCTTACAGGGGATATTGGGAGTTTCAGTACTCTGTAAGGCGTAAAGATGGCCAGTTTCTCTGATAACCGTTCTGAAGCAGCCCAATGCAGCAACAGTAGGGACTGCCGGAGCAGCAGCAGTAAGCCTCACATATCATGCCACAGTCCACTCAAACCAAGCTACCTTCCTCCTGAAGATAGAATTGTCCGCTGGGCAAGCTGGGAAACTCTGAATTTTAGGTAAAGTCCCATTTTTTTCACAACTGAAGTGACTGATAAATAACTAAGAGGGTTCAATAACCAGCCAAGTTCGGATGTGCTCCCACCAGCAACCATTGGCAAAAGGTACAGGCTGTTCACTGTGATTTTCTGCACATTCAGTTGTAAATTTGAGCCCATTCTAAAAATCATTGTGGTTTACCTGTGATTTAAGAATGAAGGAGAACTTTAATTTTCAAAACACAAAACCACAGTTAACAGAGACTCTCTGTACTTCAGCCAATGATTGGCATCAAGTTTTGCTTACTTTGCCAAACTGTGATCTGAACTTCTCTTTATCACTTGATTGCAGATATAAAGCCCCCCTCAAGCCTTCTAGAAAACCAGGTTCAGCATCAGGATCCAAGAAGAAGCAAGTAAAGCCCAAGAAAGAGGCAAGCAAAAGTGGCTGCCAAGACTCCAAAAAGTACCATTCCAAACAGAAAAAAGATCCTGATAAAACAGATCATCAGGAAGCAATGGTATGTTTAATGTCAGGTTGTTTACTACCTGGTACATGCGGTTGATTTGTTATATGGTGCTCTAAAGATGTTAACTGCACTCCATAAACATACATAATTAAATGATTTGGTTCAGTTGGGGAGCATTTGTGAATTATGATATGTAATGTATTAGCTAACTCACACCTTTGACTTTTGACACCTAAGAATCCTTTTATGTAAAAGAACTGCTACTAGCATTGCTTAATTTATTTGAGAGTTCAGTTCAGTGATTTTAAAATCTGGAGAACGATTCATTTCCAAATTTTCATTTTGTGGAAGTCCCAAAGCTTGTCACAGTGACTGTCTTTGTTTGTGTAGGGCCGTTTTCCAATACTCAACTTCGTCTCCGTCTCAGGCTTCGTCTTTGAAACCAATCCCCGATTGTGGGCCTGAAGCATTTAAATAGACCTACAACATAATGACGTAATGCAGTGTTTACCGCGGTGAAAGGTGGGGATGTGTAACGCATACTATATACGCCAGAGCTGTGTATTTTAACTTCCACGGGACCGCAAAAGGCGACAGATTTCCGTGAGAAATAAGGCCATCAAAGCGAAGTCCAAGTGGACCTCTGTATGCCACATGTATGCAGTCTACATTGTGTAGGCAGAGACAAAACTTACGATGTACCAGATCCAACAATTTTCCCATGGACAAGTGAGTGGGAGGAGATTGTTTCCCAACAGATTTGGAACTTATCCAAATCTGTCGCCTTTTGCGGTCCCGTGGAAGTTAAAAAAATGGCAGCTCTGGCGTTCGTTGAGTGTTTGATAAACACAATGGAGCACAGCAGTTCACATGGACCATTTCAGACGATAATCAGGATTTCAAAAATTTGTTCTTTTTTTCGTGTCAGGTTGATACACACGCCATATAGTATACGTTACACATAATGTGTCACGTCGACGCGTTCCTGCAACACCTTTCACCCACAATGCACCACGGTAAAGACTGCATTACGTCATTATGTTGTAGGTCTATTAAATTAAAGGTCTGTAATGTTTGGCTCGTTTGCATCTTACTTGATGTTTTGTGACACTATCAGACTTATTATTGCGCTTACTACTTCAAAGTCAGGTAGTAAAAAAAAACAGTTCAAGCCTGAGACGGAGCCAAAGTCGAGTGTTGGAAAATGGCCCAGTTCTTGCAACCAGGAAAGTATGTGTATACAGGCTTGTCAACAATGTTGCACATGTCTCTGATGTGGCTGTGTGCGATTGCATTTTCACACCTCTTAGGCAGAGTCAGACACCCCTTGTGTTGCTGCCGCAGCAGAGGACAGCACCTCTTGTGCAGATGGTCCTCTGACCTCTGATGACCTGGAGCATGCTGGCTGTCACGTCAGTGCATTACCCCAATGCTGCTTGCTCCGGATCTTCAGCTACCTACCCATCGGTCATCTCTTGAGTACGGGCTTGGTTTGCCAGGCATGGCGTCAGCTTTCACTGGATAAGAGCATCGTAGGTTCCATTGCACTGTCTGATTGCTTTTAGTCTCCATATTTTTTTTGCATATGATTAGTCTAGAGGCTTGTGACAAAGGACTGACCGTTGGTCATCTTGGCCAAAGACATTCCCTTGTCATGTGCCACTTTGAACTTGTACCATCTGTGCACCAATTTGGCTGCAAACCTATGTCTTCACATCAACTTTGCTATATGTACATTAACTCGAACCAGTAGACTAATTCACATTTAAGCCATGCCACAAGCCCTGGCTAGACCAGGGGTAAGCCCAGATCTAATTAATTGGTACCAGCCCTGTGACACAAAGATTATTCTCAACTTTAAATTTCAGTGGAGAAGTGTGGCTCTTGAAGATGCCAACATTTTGAGCTGGAAGAGAGCAGCCAAGGCCTTCCAGATCCACGGCACCATTGCCCTAGTAAGTCTTCAAATATTTGAGTTGTTTGCTTGTTTGTTTTCACCTTCTCAAATCCTCTAAAATGCTCCTTGCCGAAGTGGAGAATTTCAAGGAATTAAGGTTGCATGTCAGAAATATGTGTGGCCCAGTGGCCCTGCCCATTTCGGAGGGTGAAGTATGTCCAAGTCTATTGCTGGACCTTGTGTTTTTTATCCACACTCATGCATTAATGTAGGCCTAGTTGATACTTGAACTCATCTGCATGTAGATTGCTCCAGGATGTCATTCGCACTGTCTCGGCATGTTTGGATTTTCCAGAGGATTTTGAAGGATTTTGAAGGATGCAGTCAGGCTTGTGAGTTGGCAAAAACTTGTAGACCAGATATGAGAAGGCTGTAGGGCCAACAACAGTTAAGGAAAGGGATCCCCTCCAACTAGTGGAACTGATGCGTAACACTGCGATGTTTAAGTTTTGTCTGTCAAGCTTTGTTCCGTTTCTTAAAATTTGTATGTTTGTCTGTGTCACCTATCTTGAAGATCTTTAAAATGGCCAGAGGAGGGAACAAGGTTATAGAAATGACAAATGTAAAGGAATTTTGCCTCCTGCTCTCTACTTGTAGAACAGATTTGGGGCACTAAAAGGGTGATGGTTTTAGTTTTTGTTATGTTTATCATCTGTTCACAATAACACCCTCCTGTGTGACCCAACTCGGATGTCCTGAAAGAATTCCTTAATGTCTTTGTCATACCAAACCAAAGAAAATTTTAGCTTGATATCTTATCTTTTTTTTTTTAGAGCATCTGAAAGTTCTGGTGTCAGGCTACGTTTTTGCACCAATGAATTGCTTGCTCTGGCAGCATCCTTGAAGGAATGTGTTCGGGCAAATCTGATTCAGATCTTATCTGGGTTCCCTGATTTTGTATGATTTGGCATGGAATGACCCCTCTTAAGCATAATCTTCACCTCCGTCTCCTAATTTCAGGATTTTTACAACATGGAGAACAAAGGAACAGCCAACTGGGACAGCATGTACTGCGTTTTTAAGAAGCTGCCTGGCTTGCAGTACCTGCGCTTTGGGTATGTCTACACAGGCTTACTTACGAAGATCATCCAGCACCTCCCTGACTTGAAGGTTCTAGAAGTCTGCTGGCTTACTGATGAGAACTCAGAACCCTTGTAAGTATGTCTCCTCCATCAGGATCAGTGTTGTTGCTAAGATGTTGAGCTTTCCTGGCTTAAAGGAGTTGAATCCGTGGTAATAATGTAAACAGGCATGAGTGGAAAACAATAAAATTGACATTACTACTAAGAGAAATTTATCTTGGTGTTATAAGCAGGTTTTTAAACAAAAGGTTAGGCCCCGCCTGGTTGCTAAATACATTCATCATTTCTCAAATGATCTATTTGAGGATTAGGTGTAAGATGTAAGCTGTAAGCAACCAGTGAGCCAGTTCAGTATTCCAACTGCACATGCTCAGTACGAGGCTATTCAGGAACAGCTATGTGTGCACTTGATAGTCTGTCCTATCAGCACAGCCATTTGCCGACTCACATGCATGCTTTGTTCCCGAAAGACCCTGGCTTTTTTAAATACCGAAGTCGGTCATTCTGTTAATCTGCTGTTTTGTAATGGTTTTGTAATGTAAATTTTCTAAATATGCCACAGTTTTTACTCGCCCTGCTGTTTATGGCGAACCAAAGTCTACTTGATGCATGCCCATTCTCCTGATTTGACTGGATGTGAAAGGGACCAGGCACCCCGGGGGGGGAGGTGCATCATGCAAGTGATTGTTGCATTTAATACATGGTTTATATCGGGAGTGAAAGTTAATTGAGACTGGAGTCTCGATATGAAACAAGATGTACATCTTGTTTTGCATTCCCTAGGGACGGAGTTACCTTTGACCTTGGGAAATTGAGCAAACTAATCCATCTGGAGGAGCTAAAGATCCGATCAGTCAGCAGCCTGCTACAAGCCTCCATGTCTTTCTCTGGTGGCCTGGCAAGCATAGAAAAGCTGAAACATCTACGGAAGTTGGTTAGTATTGTTCCATTGGTGTAACTTAACGCTTCACATGAGTGCGTATTACTTTCACATCAGTGCTGCTGTTGAGACCCCTTGAGACCATCACAAGACCCCATAAGACCATCACGAGAACAACATAAGACCTCTAATTTGAATTCAAGTCACAAGCTATTCAAATTAAATTCAACGGTAGCATTTCTTCTTCGTAGTAGTAGTACTGCAAACAAACTCCTCAAACAGGATAAACTGTTGCAGGTGTGTCGTGGCCAATGTATACTAATCGTGGGCTCCCCTGATAAAAGTAGTTAGATCCATCTTAATTAATGTTGTCGGTAGCCTGTCAACTATTGTTATTTGTCGTATGTCAATTGGCAGTAGGTTCCACTCAACCATGGTTCTTGGCAGAAATGAGTATTTGTAACGGTCCTTTTTGAACAAAGGAAGTTACAGTTGATTTCTGGGTGTGAATTTTATCGGCGGCTTGTGTGAGACACTGCTGGTCCTTCTTTGTGACTGGTCTTGTGTCTTGTCTTTAGACTGGTCTTGTGTCTTGTCTTTAGACTGGTCTTGTGTACTCTGGTGGTCTTGAGTCTGGTCTTATGAGTAGTGTTGTGTCTGATCTTAACAACACTGTTTGACATCACAAAGCATCTGCAGCAACATGCACCTGGGCTGAAATGTGTTTAATAATTCAAAGTGCAAATTCTGCCAAAACTCACAAATTTGCGCCTGCACTCACTGTCACACTGAATATGATCTGGCCATAAAACCTTTGGGTTGTGTCACCATTTTTAAGCGCCACAGAATTTCTGTTCAGATTAATATCAGTCTTCAATTCCTTTGTCTTTTTCCTAATTTTATATTTTCATTTGACATGTGTTGCAGTCACTGACAAGTCTACACGAATCGAGGATCATGCCATCTGAATATCAGTTCTTGAATAAGCTGCCAGATCTTGTGGAGCTAGAACTTGGAGACTGTGGCAACTGGAGGGCAGAGGTAAATTGACACAGACTTCAGCAGCATTCTTGGAATCTGTAAATATGGATGGCTTAAAAAAATGGTTACAAATTTGAGAAAGGAGGGACTGCTTGAGTGTATCAAAACAGATGAGCACTAACAGAATGCAGAGACAGAAAACAGTATGCAGCAGCTGAATATTGCACATTCACACAAGGTGGAGACCTGATCAGTTTGCCAATCATTATGCTAATGACTGTCCACAATAACAGGTGAATAACTCAGATTTAGATACAACCTTTTTTTCTTTTTCCAAAAAATGCCTCTGGAGGTCTGATTAACTCACTATGAGTGAAAATTGATTTCAAATCAAATTCATGATTTCATTATATATTTACTCAGTTGTGATTAGAGATGCTTACTAGAAATGGGGATATTTTAAAGGACATGCTTTAAATGTGTTTTTTTATTTATCGGCATGTTGACATACTAAGATTCACTTCCTGTCAGATTCAGCTGCCATTGATATTTAAAGATTCATGTTTTCCCCTCAGACATACAGTATCTTGGGTAAACTGACCAACCTGCGTAGTTTAAGACTGGAGAATGGAGGTTGCTGGTGTGATGAGGATTTTACACCACAGTGTACATGCAATATCTCAGAGTCACTTCGAAAATTGACAGGGTAAAGTCTGTTTTGTTTCCATTGGATTGTCCCAAGAAGACAAAAAAGTAACTAGAGATATTACTTTAAGGTACACGTTGAAAGAACTTTTATGGTTTGGTCATTTGTAATTTCCAATCTGTATCTCTTATGAAGGCCTGGAGTCAAGATTTGATGAAATCAAGTTTATTGTGGATTGTAATGTTTTATGTATTTGTGTACTTTTGGACATCTTAGACAATAATGCTTCCAAACAGCACAACTTTCCTGTATGCTCAATTGCCTGTACATGTATGTTGCATTGTGGGAAAGAGCTGACATTAGTATTGCTGAATGCAAACTGTAAAAAGAGTCATTTAGTGAAAATACTCAAGGAGCGACATTAGTTGTATATATACTGTGGAAATTCAGTGACTAATTATCACTTCTAATCCTCTTGGTTGGCTTCTGTATTTTTGCTTCCTCACTGAATCGTAAATCTTTGTTTCGTGCAGATATTGCAGGTTTTCTTAACAAGTTTCCTTTGTGTAATCTTTAAAAGAAGGAAGTCAACAAACACTTTTTACAAGTTAAGAAATCCCAACAAAGTGCATGAAGCATGGCTTGTCAATCTGCCCTGACCAGTGTCCAACTTTTCCTGTATCCTATCTGCATTCTCAGGTTAGAGAAGCTAGAACTTATCATGTACACCATGCCGAGCGACATCAACCCTGCGTTGCAGTGCCTGGTCAAGCTGCAGTCTCTCACCTTTTGGCCCATGGTCTGTCTACGAGGTCATGTGATGGGACCTTGTGCCGCAGGATGTGAAGCGCCGGTAAGCTTCCTGGGAATTTGCTTATGGCAAGTTTTCAGCAACGGTCATTTGTCAACCTCTTTAACAATTTTGCCTGGCACCCAACATGTATTTTATGCACAGGTTACCAGGGAAAATCGGGCAGTGGTTGGCAAACGATCATCTTTTGAACTTCTCTTAAGCTGTCCCTTGGCTCCAGGTGTGAGTCTGTCAAAGCCCTGCACAGTCAGCCTGCTCTATCCCCTAACCCTTGCCCCAAAGTCAAACTGGGACACCCCCTCCCAAAGTCAGAGGAATCAGGTTCACTCGGTGCAGGAACAAGAGACGGCATTCTTGTATTCAGCAGCAACATCCGTTTGGTGGGGATAGACTGCTTGAGCTCACAACCAATCTCTCTTGAAATATACATCTTTTACATGTGCGCTGGGCCCCCAGTTCAATCTCTCCCTACCAGCCTCACTCTGCTTTGCTGTTGAGGCTGTACTTCTTGATAGAGTGGATTGAAGAAGACTTTGATCAAATTTCTTTTACAAGGCACAGTTTCCATTTAATTAATTTAGTTATTAGAAAAATCATGCTTTGAGGGCAAAAATGGTGTGATTATATATTGAAACATGACAAACGGAGTCATTGAGAAGTCAGGGTTTCTCTCTTTTGACTTCTTGTATGGACGTTTCTGGTTTTTTTTAGAAAGCTCATCTCCCACTTACCAGTCCATGCTCTATTTCTGCCTCCCTTAGCATATTCAGCAGTTGTTCTGGGAGAGGAGGGGGCGCACGTGGCGTGCACCCCCTTGCTTTTGTGGATTTAAGTTGGACGCTCCCTTTTCCTCTTCCATGCTGTTATTTTTTCCCCTTTTGCTGCCAACTTGGTTAAAATTTAAAGACAAAAATTATCCTTTATATTATGACTCGAATGTGTGCATTTACTTCCTTTTGGGGCAACTCCCATTTGGAAATACCAGGTTCCCCCCTTTTGTCAATGCTGGACCCACCAATGGTACCCCATTTTTTTGTCAATCCTAACATTAATGTTCATGTCCTTGTAAAGCATTATTCATCCTCCCATCTTCATTCCAACCAGCTGATTCAGACCAATTTGGACAGGTGCAATGCCCTGGGCAATCTTAGGCACCTGTGCCAGTTGACCTGGGGGGTCCCCATCATCACCTTTGACACCCCGAGGCAGGACTACCCGTACAATGTAACCACAGAGACGGCCGTCAAGAGCGCAGCGGTGCGGTCCCTCACCGAGATACTGGCCAAGCAGCTGCCAGAGACGGCCGTCAACATCTTGATCGTGCCGGTGGTCATGAGCAAGGACCACTACGAGCACTCGTTTTTCGACTTGGCCGACGATGATGATGACTCAAGCGGCTGGAGCTCGGACAGCGAGTACTGGGACACGGATGACTCAGACAGCGACGGAGACCACGGATGTGCAATGGACTTTGGTATTCCATTCGGCTATTAAGTGCACTGGTTCTGGACGAGTGAGAGTTCGTTAGTACAATGGATGAGTGAGCAGTTCATTAGCTACATTGTCCCTCTGGGCCAATACGTCACACGTTTACTCACACATCCTTACACAGCTATACTTGTGGGGTATTCCCTTTGTTCTTGTGTACAAAACTCCCACACAACATGCAAAAAAATTTCAAATCACTCCAATCTAAACCGAATTCACTTTCCTGGGTTGAAATTTCGACCGTCTGTCCCTTATATAAAACACTTCAATTTGCGACAGATTTTTACCCATCAAAAATTTCCCCTCTTTGAGTATTTCCAAATATCAGTTTTGGGGTACTTCCCATTGTTCTGGTACCCCACAAGGCCCCATGTATAAGCCCATGTTTGTTTTTATGGCAGAGAGTACTATTGAAAATTACTCAGGTGAACAGTGCACAAACTGGAAGAGTTTTAGTGAGGATACCACAACCACCATGACTGTTGTGTCCAACAATCAACCTAGCTTCTCTCTGTTAAGAGCAATGGTGAATTTAAGATCTGTATTCGTGACCATGGATCTTCTCAAGTGATGATGTGAGGTGTGGGTAAATATCAGTATGCTGCCAGTCAAGCAGGTTTCAATAGGGATGATATAATATGTCTGTATATGTCTATAAAGATGGCATCATTTTGATGATTTGGGATGCAGAAGATGCCAGTTATTCAGTTCTTGACTGACCAGATTGGCAAAAGGTGTATTGTAACTTAGAAAGTGCCTCTTATTAAGTGGTCAGCAATAGACCGATTGCGTCTGCTAAGTCACGTGACCTGTAGTGGGTATTAAGTTCAACAAACCTGGCGTCCACCAAAAGCAAAGTGTTCCATAAGTATCATTTACCAAAAATAAAGCTGACGGTAGGTACAGTACCCAGACTACTGATGTGCTGGGTACTCTACCATAATTTAGCTGTATTGTTTGTAAACCACACTCAAAACACTCATTGCTATGGAGTTGACACCCACTATAGGTCATGTGATTTACGGTGCGCAATTTGTCTATTGGAGTTTCAGATTTTGTGCAAGCATTTGTGGTTACTTGCAATAAGTTAATAGGGCAGTAGTGTACATGTATGTGATATAGTTGAGTTGGGTTGTAAAGTAACTTTACTGAAATACTGAAATACCTGAAATTCCGGACCACAATCACAGGTCCAGACAAATCAAGATGAAATGTAGTTCCCTGTCTCGTTGTGTGTGTTGTCAGTGAAACCAGGACCATAAGAAGGATAACCCAAGGTTCAGCAAAGTGAACTGTACAGTCCTGTATTACCCAGTGTAAAATCTTATTTACTAGAACAGGGTGATTAAAAAACTGTGCAAACACAGTCACTCTTTGTGTGAAAGATTAATCCTGCACTGCTGGGAAAATGATAAAGGTACAGATCTTGCACTTGTAGTAAATGGAGTAAAGAAAACCATTATGTCAGTTGAATAACTGTTTAATAAGTATCCGAATCTTAACCTGAATGTTATATAAACCATTGGATAGATATGTGGGTGTCAAAATATTCAGTGATATCGTGGGATGTGTCCTTTGGAAATTCAAGTTTACTGTTTGGCTTTCAGTGTATGAGGTTGGAGTGGTGTAACTGCATTTTCAAGTCAGGTTAGAGGTCAGGTCAGTGTGAGAGAGGATGAACGTTGGGGAAGGACTGTAAGGAATACTTGTGTCTGAATTCATCTGAAATGCATATGACTTTAATCTTGATTGGATGATTCGACTTGGGATTGACTTATGATCAATGTTTGATGACTTGATTACAACTTTTCTAGATAAATGTACAGAATATGGTGAAGGAACGAAATAATCAGTCAAGAATTATCATTTGGCTGTTTCACAGAATTGGTCATGATTTTCATTCAATATCTTCTCTTAGTGTAGAGAAAGTTTAATACTTTTGTATAATTCTTTGTTGGATAAACTTTTCACAGTTTTTTGGCTTTATTTTTCTCGCTGTGTATGAATTTCTTATTCATTGTAGTACACCTCATAGAAGAAAAGCAAAATAAAGAGAGATTTATTTGGCAGGATTGAAAGTCTGTACAGATGGTTTATTTCTTGTTTATCTCGACGAATCTAAAATGCTTTTTGTTGTGTTTTTGACGGGATTGTGTATCCCAGGGGATTGGGATTATGTATCCCCACTTTTGATCAAGGTATGGACTAGTCCATCATCCCCCATACACTTTTTAGTGGTAAAGAGTGACTTGTTAGTGTTGTTCAAACTTCGAAAGGAACAAAATGTATTTGGTAGTTTTGAAAAGGGGGAAATAAGTACAAAAGCATTTTTAGATACGCATTTTGGCAGCAAGGTTGGTTGCAAGTATGCTTAGAATGTACATGTATCTGTATCATGAACAGCGCCCCCAGTGTATGTGGTGTCCAAGCCCCAATGGTGCACTTATATACGAAAGCTCAAGCCGAAATATAACGGGAGCTGTTAAAGTTAATTATACTAACATACTGTCAGAAAGAGGCTAAAACGCAGCCCCGTGCGTGTACACATGAGGCCCAAGGAAACGCGTGTTTTTTTAAGGGATGATAACTTTTCTAGACAAAAGGAATGCCTTGAGGCCATTTCGATGTGGGATAGGATCCTCATGGGGCAATGTCTAAGGCCATAACTGTATCTGAATTGTGATGAAAATATCACATTTTACACGACCCTTGAAAATGCATACTTTTCCGATTCAAAAGTATTGTAAATTCCCGTCGTACAGTTTTTAAAATTATTTTAACATTTTGTTAATGAAATATTGAACTGTTAGTTTTAATGTCTCAGCCGTGAAAACACTTTCTTCACTAAGTTAAAGGTTTGAATCCCGCAATTATAATAGAATTCAAGAAACGGACTATTACGGACCCTACAACTATGGCTATTCGAGAGGCTGGAGCACCTGTTCGCGGAACCGCAAAAGCAAGTACATGTAGCTCAATCTTACGTTGAAGGATGGTTGATTATGAAATAACGAAATAATGGTGCTGCGTATTTTGCAACATTTCTACTTCTATTAAGCCAGTAAGTGGGAAACTAAAATTGCCCTGAGGGTGCAGTCTACTAATTCAAGTCAGAATTTCTGGCCATCTTATGAGCATTAAAAGTGCCCCACAGTATCTTTTGAAAAAGGAAGTTGTTTGGTCCCCAAAATGGTGAGACCATGTAATTCGTTGCCAGGATCAACTCCCTGGGTCATTGAAAGCAGAATGGCTGAAAAAAAAATCGGTTGACATTTTTTTAAAGTGAAGTTGAGGGTTGCAACTTGAAAAATGGCCGCAATGAGACTTCGGAAAAATCACTTTTCGGGGGATGATTTTGTTTTGTGGGAATAATTAAAAATGTAATTGGTTAACCCACCAAAAACTGAAAAGAAATTGAAACATTAGGGACCAGAAAATAATCTAATTTGTGTTCCAGAAATTTCAGCGATGTTGGTATGCATGTTATTGGGCCCTGGACAGTGCTGATTTTGGGCTTGAACTAGTGGACTGTACCCCATACTGGTTCGTGCATTACATAAAATACTAGCCTACATGTTTTGCGATGACTAGACGTGTAATAATTCCACTTTATCGGTTCACAGGCTGACATCATGTACATTCAACCCGCAGAGCCTACTTGTTCCATGCTTGTTCCAACCACTTTACGTGAATATGGTGGGTCCAACCATAGAGCTGAGAACACACTCGACTCTTAAAATGTACAATGTTATGATGGAAAAATGAATGACAATTTTCACAACATTGTACATTTTACCAATTACCCTCTTCCTTTAGCATGAAATTGAACCGAATCAACCCATTACGTCACTCTGTAACCCGTTGGATTCTTTGTGATTTGATTATTCAGGATTTGCAAAAGCCTTCAATCTATCAATATTTCGGGCCTTCAATTGTGCTCAAATGATATTCAGTTGGGCCATGCCAAATGGCTTGCGGCACATGATCAAAAAAGTCAATTTCTATATTTGGACTTTTTGGTGTTCCCATTCATGCCACCCTCCTGCACGTCCTGCAGTTGCTTTTAATGGCGTTGTTATGGTGACGGGACGCTGAGACCGTATCGCGTGCGTGCCGTCGTGTTCTTCGAAGCGGAACGCTTGTCTAAACACTGTTTTGTTCGGTGCCCCATTCACAGGGTGGCCTTGAGTACCAGTGCTTTTCACAATCGAAAAAAGCAAACAAGATCTACGGGATTCGGAAGAATCAGTCGTTTCTTCTCGCTTCCAGTTGTTCTTCGAGGATTTATACTTGGGAATCGATAAATATCGTGAATACAGTAACCATTGTTTCGAAAGTTTAGTGAACCATGGACGAAGACGGGCAAAATTCACACACTGGTGTGAATGCCGAAAAGGTAAGCAATGCTATTCGTGCACTGCAGTGTAGTTCTGTCTGTACACATGCAAAAAGGATTGGAGACGAATTACACTAGCGTGACGTGAAAAGGTGGTTTACTTGCGGTCGAGTTCTATCCTTTCCAAGTCCGACATCGTAGAACCGTAGGATGGCCTGTTCCGTAGTCTACGGTACTCATACTCAGGGCCTGGCATTCTATTCCGCGCTGTCATGTCCTTGCCCATGTTGTGAGTTATTCTGATATTCAGCAAAGCTTTCACTTGATTTCTTGATTTTTTTTGGAGCCGTAAATAGTGAAATAACCCCCAACGACAAATTTAAATTGATGTTGCTGTGATATTATATCTTGTTTGAGAAATGAACGATTAAGAAAGGATAATCAGAGTGTTGAAATTATTTCTTATTTGGATAGGCCTAGACTTTCTCTTCAGTAGCCTGTTGTGAATTGAGCGTTCACAAGTGTAGTAGACTGGGCGGGGATAGGAACTCCTTTATAATCGAATTCACTTGGCCTGTCACACTAGTGGACTGTGGTGGCAAATTCAAGTCGAAAAGTCTCACCCCCCTGAACTCGAGTGTGACAAGGTGACACCTTGAAGAGGCAGGCAGGTGCTACAGGTGTGCTGGTCAGGTGTTGAATTCAATACCTGCGTTGGGTCTCTGCAGTGTTTTCGTCTTTGCATTACTTTGTCTCTGTTCAGAAATAAACTCGTCAGTCGGGAGCACGTTCAACTTTCCCTCATTGGAATTGGCAACTTTCAGACCATGAAGATGAACGCCTTTCTTGAACCCGATCTGACTGGAGGGTGATACTTGCTAGGAACGGCTCAAAAAGGCCATGCACTGTAAGAATGTTTCGCAGACAAAATTAAAAGGAAAGCAAATTTTTGCCTAACCATAGATGTATTTGGAAGGGATCGGATACAGTAACACGGAATGCCGATTATTACTCGAAATAAAGCCATTTGGGAAGGCTGACCGTCGCTCATGATGCGCGTGCTTCGAAGGAAACCATATTGAGTGGTGGGGTGTTCTCGCTTGATGAGGAATTAACGGTGGGACACATGAGCTATGTGAAGTTGTTAAGTGTTAAACGACAATCAGTGGGATTTACATCTGTGATCGATATTGGAAATCGATACCAGTCAAACTTTTGAAGAATGGCTCTTTATTTCTTGTTTGATTCACTGCTTGGGCACAGGCCTGCATCGATTTTCCTTTCGTCCAGTAGGTCTATGACATCGCAATGCCTTGCAAGTGACTGCCAGCTTACTGTGCTACCAAAAATAGCAGAGTACCATTTAAGTGTGTGCCACGTACTACTTTACTTTTATTTTTCTTATTATGTATTTATTTATTTATTTTCTTAAATGCTTGAAGCCTACATGTATACGTGACCGGAACAAGTGGATATTCCTTTGGTGCTTGTAAGATACCCGAAGTGAAATCGTAGCCAATACCTATTTACATACGGCCCAAGATTTTAAAGCGCCCCTAAAGAGTAAACGTAAAATCAAGTAAGTTTAGACTAAAATGTAAACTGGATAGAAACTGTTTGAAAATTGCTTGTAATTATTTTTATTGATAAATCAACTACTAATAATTAAATAAAGATGAAAACGTAAAGCGCTCTCCAAAAGTTAGAAATGCCGTCAGTAGGCCCCTACCAGCACCTCAGCTCCCGTAGTACGTGCTAGTGTGCTCCCATGATTACATCCAAACCCAAGCATGCGTAGCCTACATTCGATCACAACAAAAATTTATTCTGCAGTTCCGCTAGAATGACAACGTTGCTAAGGCCACCATCGCAGACTGATTGTGAAATGAACTATCCCAACACGTCCCAACACAAATGCGCTCATATTTCATTCAGTCTTTGTGAAAGCGGGGTTGCGCTACAAAGTCCAAACTTTATCACTGTACCTTTTCCGTCCTTCTGTGTACACGTCCAGGACGAAGGTGGTGCTACGACAGACTACATTACCACCGGCAACGGGACAACAACACCGGCTGGGGTGACATCGACCGGCAGCTCCGCCAAAGCCGACGGAAGATCGACGCGTTCGTCGGCCAACGGACCGCCCCTGTCGGCAGTCCACATGTCATCCAGCGTCACAGAGAACGGTCGGGGCACGCCACCGGGCTCTGCTGTCGGCGATGACGGGGAAGACCAGAAGTCCCGGCCCGGTTCACAGGAGTTGTCGGAGAGATACAATACCCCGGTGAACATCAAAGTGATCCACGAAGGTGTATCAGACGAGGAGTCGGACAGTGGGTGGGACACCGATTTGGAAATAGAAGGTAGGCTACAGGAGGTTAAGCCTCCAGTGGTCTGCACAGGCCCAATAAAGACTAGGATAAATCTAAAAATGAAATTAAAAAACCTACCAGGGCAGAATATGTTCCACGTTTCGATGCACATATTTAAAGCCTGATTTGAGTACATTTCGTTAGCAAGGAGCATGATTGTGTACATTCGGATGTTCCTCATAGTCACATAACTTCACTTCAACCTTGATGAAACTTTTGTATGCCTAGATCAGTTTACCATATAATTATTCCATGTTAATGCTAATCATGTTCTGGAAACCTCAAGCTAGGTTTACTGCCTGTTTCTGTGTAATGAAATATGCAAGGTCTAACTTGATTAACCCTAACAGTCCTCAGTCCTCCAACAGGTGAAGGATTGAGGACTGTTAGGGTTAACCTTTGAAAAAAAATGTATCCGGAACAGAGGAAAATTGTTTCGGAGGACACAGACACAGTAAGACAAGTACAGGAAGATACACCAGGCCACCATGCACATTGTGCTCTTTCTAGCTTGTTTACCCCCCAGACTATTTGTTGGCCAAGTCTGGTTTTCTTGTATCATGGGACTATTGTTGGCCTTAACAAATGCACAGGTGGGTCCTTGAAGCCTGAAGTCGCATCCTTGATGTATTAACTGGTAAAAAGCAGGTTCCCTTTGAGCACGCTCCTCAGAATGAATGGAGTACTTGGCTTGTATCTTGGCAGCCAATGCATAAATCAGTGCAGCTGATAAACACTTTAAAAGCCAACTGTATTGAATCGTAAAGAAAGGAAAAGTTTAAATGGAATTGTCCCCTGGACTGGAGGTTTATGACACTTGTGCAAAACACAGCATATTCTTGATGCAAGAGTGGGGAACGGTCACAGCAGTATCTTTGAAGTATTGTTACTTCTGTGACTAGGACTGGACCTGGCCAAGCTTCAGCTCATGAATTGATGTTTACACATTCCCCTATGAAGTAGTCTCACTTGCCCCAACTATTGTTGGGCCCGTCCCAACTAATTGGGGACTAGCGGGGTGTCTTTATCAATGGTGTATTTGTCAAGTGCCAAAATGTTGCTTGAAATTAATGAAACATTGTAAAGAAAGAAGAATATACATTGGTTGTACTTATTTAAAGAGTAATTAATTTGGGTTAGTTAAGGATGTGAGTTGAACTGGGAAATGCTTTCCATGCCCGTTCTGCCAAAAAAGTAAGGTTTATAATGCTGTTTCCATTGGACTCTAGGAGAGTATTATTTTCCTGGCAGAAGTATGCAAATTCTGGGTCAGTGGGATATTGTTAAAAGCTGTTAAAATATTGTGAGATGTGTAGAATTTCTCTTGAACAATGACTGTCACAAGCTAGTATTTAAACATGTTTTTGTTTTATTGAAAAACACTTTTATTACACATTTTCAAAACAAATTATGAATATTTGGGTGTTATTGGCATAATAATACAACTTGCCATGCTTTTTCTGTCAACAAAAATATTTTGAATTTGATTCATGAACTATAAATTTGTGGAAAAGAGTAAATACCAGCTGTGTGATATGTAAAAGTGGTTTCTACCCTGAATCAGTGAATCTGTTAAATAGTCGTTAATTACGGTTACGGCCAATGTTGCTCTCCACTGGCTATTTCTCTATCAACAGAAGACTCCAAGGAATCCTATGATGCCACAGGGAGACGGGCCTACACCCAGGCCTGCAAGGAGATAGGGGTGGTCCCAGTGTCTCACTTCCTTCGTCACATAACCACCAACAAGATCAGCATGAAACACCACGGCCTCGGCCCCTTAGGGGCGAAAGCAATTGCTATCCCGCTGGTTGTAAGTAGCCAAAAGTTGATCTTTGTCAAAGAGATTCTGCTGTCTGCTAAAATAAAACAACCCTGGTGAGAGACATTAACAAATTTCATTGGATTTACATTATAATAGTTCCCCATCTACATTGACACGTTTAACCATTTTACAGCATCAGGTTTTCTTTTTGTATTTTTTCAGAGCACTGCTTATTGCCTTTAGTTGAGTAGGTATGGGTGATTTAATTTCTTTTGTTTGTTTTTGTTTTAGCGACAGTTTTGTTCATTTTTCTTTGAATACTAGACAAATACATCAGTTTTAACCCTTGATCTTGAAGACAATTGGATAGAAGGTGAGGGGGCAGGCTACATAGCCGAAATGATGAAAGAAAATTGCTATATCAGTGATCTGGTAAGTCACAAGCAATCTACCGAAATTTTGTAGGATTTTTGGTGAGAAGAGAATGTTTACGTTGATAAGTTCTGCGTTCCAGTGTACATGTACGCTTTACTATTCTGTTTGATGAATTTTGTTGTAGAATTTGGCAGGAAACAAGATGCGTTCGAAAGGGGCTAAGGTCGTAGGAGAGATGCTTAATGATAACACAAGCATCAGGAAAGTCAGTGTTGCAGGTACGAAATGTAACATTTTGTAATGTTTAATTTTCATTAATTCAATTTTAATTTTCTAATGCCTAGAGGCTCAACCTACCAGGAATCATGTTCAGTGTGTGTGGAAGACTGCCCAAAGCTACTAACAGTTGAAATGCTTATCAGTAAACTGCTGTAAAAATTCTTTAAACATTTAACTGTCAACTTTCATGGATTCTATTTCTGTATAGGAAATGACTTCAAGGATCGTGATGCCCAACCATTTGCGGATGCTATGAAGGTATAAAATCAAAACACCTTGGAAAAGGACATTAAGAAAATTATGAAGAGAAAAATCCTCCCCTTAAAAACTCAAATATGAATAATTTACACAGGAGATAGAAGATCTAAATAATTTATGCACTAGGATTCCGAATGGTCATTTTGTCATTAACATATGAAGTTAAAACCTGTCAGAATTGGTTTCTTGTAGTCCCAACCATTTTTCTGATGAAGTTGACATAGAAGGACTTTTGGATATTGGCTTCTGATTCTCTTCCTTCCCATTTTCCCTGACAGATTAACTACAGACTTAAGGAGTTGGATCTGAGCCATAATGAGTTTGCAGAGATTGGTGGAGAGATCTTAGGCCAAGGCATTGGTAAGACCAAGATGAAGCAGCATTTGTCCATTATTGAGTCTTTATTTGTGGCCGCCAAAAGCATTGCATTTCACCTTGAGCTAGAAAATTACAATGAGATGGTTAATTCATTTTGTTAGTCCAACATGATCCAACATGGCAAGGTATTTTGATATTTGAAGTTATGTATATTAATGTAAAAAAAATTGGGAGTAATATGTAGCTTTTATAAAATTGAAAGGATTAATTTTTTTCTTACAAAAATATTTCTTACAAGAATAAATAAAAAAAACTTGCAGTATTTTTATTGTAATCAAACTGAAATAAAACTCCACACATTTGTTATGATACTAGGTGTAATATTTACCATCAGAACAGAGTTGTTTTGGCCCTCTATACATCTATCAGAGCATGCAGTATTAAAATGAACAATATTGATTGATCCATACCACTTAAAAAAGTCAAGTTGATTTCGCTATGCAAACACTAATCAGAGACTCAAAGTGGAAGTCTGCAATTCACTTTGTGTAGTATTCTGAACATAAAGAATGCCTTGCATATTTACGAACCACCGTTGGCTACAGTAAACACTCAACAGGCGGAGGTGTAAATCATGTCATGGAGTTAATGATTAACTTTAATTGACTGCCGTCTGACCACAGCCTTTGTACCCAGCAATAACAGCCCCATCAATATGAATGGGCCAGAAAAGCGGTCATCCACACAGTGCATTGGTTATACATAAATGCTCCGTGTAAATACCAAAAGGTAAATGACAATAAAAAGCTATTTGTATTTTGAGAAATCTCATTTTTCATACAGCGACTTCACATACGAGTGTTAAACTGATGTACCTTTGAAATGAGTCTTGGGCAAAAGATTTTTACACTGTGGGAAACAGAACAGTTGCTTCCTAGGGTAAAAAAAATACAAACATTTGTTGATGTTCATCATCGTGCCCCTTTTTTCATTGGTGGCTTCATACAATGTGGAATTTTGCATGTGAGGCAGTCAATACAGCAGACCCCGATAGAAAGTGCTGTTAATATTTCTTCCCCTGTTGCCAATGAATTTACTCGGCCTTGTTTTCTGCTTTAACCTCCTATCTCAAAGTGGGAAGGTTCAACTGTTTTCTGTTCCACTAACTGATGCATAACTTGCATTTACCCTGTTTGTACCTTTTTCCGTTTAGCTGCCGCTGAATCCATAAGTGTACTCAACTTGAGCTGGAATCATCTCAGAAGGAATGGTGCAATATCAATATGCAGAGGCATGGCAGTAAGTGGAAGAGTTCCTGCTTGCCTTTGGATTTTGCTGAAGGAGAGTCCAGTGTACCCATTATCAAACCAGATACTGATCCTTCTAGATTTATATATGTACTGGATGCATTCAGTTATATTTGAATAGCTTCCTTACTGCCTACTTGTGAGAAGCTATGAATCAGGTTTTAGGCGCACATATCACCATTTCTCTTGTTACGCTATTCAAATCAGGAGTCAGCTTCCATTCTCCATTGTCAGCATCAGTAAAAACTTTGAAATTTTCAGGAAAATCTATCCATCAAGAAGCTTGATGTGTCATGGAATGGCTTTGCCAATGACGGATCTCTAGCCATGGCTGAAGCACTTAAGTTTAACAGCACACTGCAGTGGTTGGATTTGAGCAACAACAGAATAGCAGACGAAGGAGCTCTACTCCTGTCCAAAGGCATAGAAGTCAATGACTCTTTACAGATACTCAAGGTGAGTGGTGTGTCTAAATTGTTTTTCTTCAAAGTACCCTGAGAGAAAATTGTTAAAGCAAGATGTCTCCAAAATACGGTCATAAGCTTGTTTGGGAATACTGATGTTTGTGTCCCTAGGCAGGAGAATTGTTGAAATAATCCGCTATATTTCTGCCCTATCAGGAATGCATGGCAAATAGATTCAAATTCGATTTTATTGAAGTAAGCCCACTGTTGAAAATATTTCAAAATGGAGAATTGTGAAATTGACACACGTGATTGGATAAAGATACCTTTGGCTTGCATCACCTGCAACCGAGCATGCATGGTGCCTCTTAATGGCTTCTGAGCCTGGTTGCCGTATTGATCTAGTAGTACAAGCTTTCTTGCAATTTGAGAGTTTCATCAACGACTATTATTCTGTGAATACTACATAAGTTCTTGTTATTAATGAAAAAAAACATTTGTGCAGCTGGGAATGAATCCCATTACTGCTGCGGGAGCTATGGCTCTACTGATGGCCATCAAAAACAATTCCAACTCGGCGCTGGATGAGTTAGATCTCACTGTAAGTAACATTACTTTGTTTCATTGACCATTTGGGATGATGGGCCCTTCAGCACTGGTATAAAGATAACCTTTAGAAAAGCACATCTGATGGATTATCTATACTGAGTTTTACCTCCATCTGTCCATCTGTGATATATGCTCCACAAACATTAAATGTGCACGGGAGGAAAAGTTTAAGTATGAACGACACAGATGTGAAAGAATCTTTCTTTAATTTTCTCTTGTATTTTAATATAGATTTCATTTATTAACATCTCACTGTTAAATTATCATTATGATACTTAGAAGCAATTTACCAGCAGGAAAAACAAAAGCTGTAAGGCAGATTAGTTTGCAAAGAGCACTCAGGGATAAACAGGTAATATCCATTACATAACAGTTACAATGGAAACCCTGCTTTTCCTATTTGGACAAAGTATTTGTGTTTGGCAGATTACCATTGAAAACACACTAGCGGAATGGTACGTTGCTGCAACCAGGCTGAAGCTGTTTTTATGGCCCTTTCCCATTTTAGTAGGCAGCAGAGAGCCTGTCATTTATTAATGTGAGGCCCCCAGTTAGCCAGCAAGACTGCAGACTCATAAAAGTTTGAACCTCCTGTCTGGCCATAGACCCCTGGAGTTAATTGATTGAATCAGGCCAGATTGTTTACATTAGAAATTAGCTGCCACATTAGCTTAATTAGTTTTTGATTGCCCAACTAAAGTCTGGAAGTTGACTACAGACACTGACCCTGTAAGGTAACAGGTTCTGTATCCTGTGTAAACAAAACGGGTAGGTAATGTCTGCTGCTCTTGTTAATGAGCTTTTTGTTTGTATCAACTTTTGAATCCAAGACATGTGGATCCAGTTCTTTATCTGATCATGTTTGAATGTTCTCTTGTTGATGCAATGACACAGCTTTGCAAACTTTGGCGTTGGCATTTACAGGACATTGTCGTGAACAAAGATTTTGTCGACCTTCTAGAGGAGATCAAACAAGGCCGGACCAACTTCCTGGTTTTCTTCAAGGGTGCAATTGGACAGTTTGAGAAGCCCCCAGAGAAAGAGGCTGATCCCTTAAAGCTACTGGTGCAGCACATTGAGAAGAACAACCTGAGGATATGGGACTTGTTCAAGGCCTATGATAAAGACAATAGCCTGACCGTCACACGGGATGAGTTCAAGAATGGTATCTTGGTATGTGAATAAACTCATCTGGGTATTGAAGGATTGATGTGGCAAGTGTATGAACCAGGAGGGAACCAGTACTCATGGTTTAGCTAGTCTGTGGAGGGGGTTGTTTCCCTTAATGGTAATGAGGCGTATGTCCCCCCCCCCATCCCAGAAGGGCCACAGGTTGTCATGAATGGCCCTCAGTATGCCACCAAGTTATTCAGCAGACTAATGCCTTACTGGCTACTGGCATTTCAGCAGTGGAGCGTATGTCAAACCAGTCTTGTGCCACAGGTTTTGTGTAACCAAGCCAAAATTTTGAATGCTTAAAAAAGAATTTGAGTGATGTTCTTTTCTCTTTCCAGGGATCCAACATTCCACTCACACCAAGACAGATTGACAGGCTGGTTGCTACACTTGACCGTGATGGTAACGGGGAGATTGATTACAGGTAAGACCCTAGAATTCACGGCAGAGAGCATCTTTTTCAGTTTCCCGACATTATGTCTTATTTGTTTTACACTAACGTCCTGTGCTTGTGCATGATTCAGGTGGATAGCAGAGATGACAGGTTTTGAACTGCCTAGCTAAGGAGCAGGGAAAGTCAGGCTAGCGATAGAGGCAAATCAGGCTAGACACCAGGCAGAGTGTGAGAGGATTGCCACATGCTCAGGATCACATTGACTTTGGATTCTGGAATATCCATGTCTGGCACTTTTTAAGGCACAGTCGATGCGTCAGTGGTTTAGTCATGCTTAGGAATCAAAGTGTGCGGTACATATATCATATGTAACTGCTCATGTCACTCGGCATATTTCTCCATAGATTTCAATCTTAGGCCATACAGGAAGGTGTGCATGTACATTGTTATGTGCCCAAATTCGAATGTTGTATGTAACATTGTGAAGTTTAAAAACACAGAATTTAGTGAGGCCAGGACAGTTGGATTCTAGTAGAACCTTTTTGAAAGTGGCTTTATGCTAGGATAAAAACATTAGGTCTCTTTATCTCCTCAAACTTTTCTTTCAGGAATATTCTAGTCAGGCAGAGGATTGTAGCAGTTTCGTTTTTGTTCTTAACATTTAGGCATTACATGAAAATAGATCTTGATGCTTGAAATAAAACCAAAGACTGTATTCCTAAGTTTTGAAGTGTTGTGTTTATAATAGATTTGCTTTAAAGGTGTTTTTCAGAGTAAGGAATTATTTATTAGTAATTTCTAAATGTTTTGCTTTTATATTTTTTTGCTTCTAAAGGTTTGCCATTTGCCCAATCTTCTAAGTATTCAAAATTTAGTGATCCTAATAGTTTGTGATTAGTGATTCCTAATAGGGGGTCGATCATGCATTTACTTTGTCATCTTGCAAAATCGTGAGAGTGTTTTTTAATCTAATAAAATGAATTTGCTTCTTTTTCCTCCCAATTTCATCTCCTGTCATTATCTTCGTTTGTCTTTCAACTTGTTGAAACTTTTACTTGTAAACTCACCTTTTTGTGCTGTTATCATACTTTACATGTGTTCTGTCCGAATGGTTTTGGGTCAATTTCCCATATCCAACTGGCATTTAACTTTTTCATTGTCATGCAATGCATTTACCATCTCCTTAAATTTACTGTAATTCTTATATCACATTGTTTCCTATTGTGTCCTTCATCTCTCTCCGTATTGGTTAATTGCTGTTGGCACCTGTCTTTTTAACTCATTCTGCACCATTTCCCACCATCAACTTCTCTCTCACTTTGATAATACATTCAATTCAACCTCATCCACTGGTGTGCACTCCCATCCCCGCCCCTCCCCCTAAAACACCCCCCCCCCCATTCTCTATTCTGCAACCACTGCTACCTCCAAACAGTGAGATAGTATCGACTCACAAGGAACTTGTGGAGAACAACCGTGAGGAACGCCGCCAGCGCATGTCCAAGGTCCATGAGAAGCGGCGCACGGCCATCTACGCGCCCGTGGCCGAGGCCTTTGGGACACTCAAAGTGGACACGCTCTCGCAAAACATGTCAGAGGGTCGCCAGAGGAAACTCAGTAACAGCATGCGGCCCGACCTGCACCAGTGGAATGAGGAGGGACGGAGGGAAGATGTTGTGCCCGACTCCATACGCTCGCTGGACTACACCGTGGACTTCCGGCCAGATGCAGCTATGTACACAGAGGAGGAGAAGTACCTGATGAAGACTATGGATCCAGTGTCTCGTGGGGCAAGTGCCAAGAGTAGAGGTCACAGTCCATTGCCATCTTGATTGTAAGGTACTTTAGAGGAGCAGTTTCAACTTTGATTCGTTGACTGCTCTGTTAGTATAAGGCAATGCAAATAGTCCTTGGACACACTAGTACAAATAAGTGATAGTAGCTTATATACATAAGGATTTTAATCATTAAGTTTTTTGTTGATGAGCTTGATGAAGCACGAGGGTCACAACAGAAAGGTTTCACATGACTTCATACTATGAACATGCTTACTAAATTAACCAAGGATATCAGTTTCTGTTGTAAGTAGAAGAAAGTGTCTTCCCTCATTTAATCAATCTATGATCTTTGACAATAAATTTCAACATTATTGTGACATTAGTATAGAAAAATTATTACTATTAAAAGAAAGTCTTAGAGATTGTAAGTTGGGTGTTTCCTTGCACTGACATCGTATGTAAGACAAGAATTCAGTGTTTACAACTTCAATCATGGTTGAGCACAATAAATATACTTTAAATCAGACTGAAGGGGTTAAAAATTGATATTTTTGCTATCAGCAATCACACATACATGCTTTGCATTCTAAGCAATACATGCATTTATGGTAAATGTTTGTACAGAACTCATCAGTACTGAAGAAAATATTCAAATGTTTGTTTTTGCTGGTTCTGACTCCATTGAACATATTTTTATGCCCACTTAGCAGGAAGATCAAATTAATAATTTATTTATCCTTACAAATTGTTATGAATAGATCAAACGTCTTTCTATTAAAGTCTTTCAGAAATGGAGTCTTTCATGAACAGGTTTCAACTTGCAAATGAAAAAAATTGATGTAATTGATTGTTACTGAGGTATGTTGCCATATCTGTTTCATATAAATTTACCCAGAGCAGTGACTATCAGAATTGTAAAAATGAAACAAACTGGCTGTGTTATGGGAGCGAGAAACTCACATTTACCTTACCATAGCGCATTAACTATAGATGTAAATTACAGCTTCGCATTCTACACATACTGATCTCTTGTGCAGAAAAGTATTACATGACCCCACCCAATACAAACTATCTGGGGTGGGGGGGGGGTTTTCACTTCCCATCTTAACGTGTGTTAAAAGCCCCCTAATTCAGCCTCACCTCTGAGAAAGGTTACATAAAGACAGTTTGAAAATTTGGGGGTTTCCCTCCGACAACAAAGCAATACCCCCCCCCATTTGGTTCTGGACACACCCTTACATTGAATAATACTCTGGTATAGTTTTCTAATCTGTAACAGAAGCAGGCATTTACAAACTTGAATGTTTGTAGACTCAGCTCAGGCTTTTCCTCAAAATTTCCATGCATGTAAAATTGATATTTAACTCATATAATACAGTTACTCAACTCGTCATAAATATGAGGCTCGTGTAAGCTCAGAAAGGTTTAAAAAGTAATTACCATACATTTATTTTGAAGCATTTTGCACACTAGATTACGCAAGTGTATGTGAGGCAAACAAACATAAATGTATTCCAGCTCCTATAGTTTCTATAACTTTTTGTATCAGTAAACAAGCACATTACCAAACTGTATTAACAATATCAATTGAAAAGAGGTTCTTAAATATGAAACATCTCAAAAGGGTACCATTGAAAATATTTTGAGGCCTGTGCAGTTATCAAGGATGTGATTTTTTTACATGTCTGCAGTATTTCAGGTTTAACATTATCTTTGACCATCATTTTGACAAAGTATTATAAACACTCAGTATATTTGGTGAAAAATTGAAATCCCTGAAAGAGTTGTTTTCAACCCCGGTCAAACTCTAGGGCCTACTACATGTCATTCAGCTTTGACAGTGGATCCTTTGAGTATTATAACCACAAGCTAATATTTATTTTTATATCTTCGATAGATACATGTACCATGAATTCACGTCTCTGTAAATAACGTTCATGTTGCCGGGCCGAAGTGAGGTGATGGATGGAATCGCGTTAATTTTAATATCTTCCGCTGAAGAGTATTTTCATTGATCCCAAACTTGGGTTATACTTTTTCGTATTTAAGTCAAATAAAATCTCTAGTATGAATCCTGAAATACGTGCATGGCATTTTAATTCAGTTTTAGTAGTTTGCCCTATACTCAGCAGTCCTTCAAGTTCAACTCTGAGATCAAATTCCGTACTTTGATTTTTCACAGTCAAGGTCATATGTAAACCACAGCCAGCTTTAACCCGTCGCAATCCAAGACAGGACGTGTGTCCGGATCTTGGAAGTCCACTTTCATCTACAAGCAATGGATTCTTGCTTTCTCCCCACAACCCCTTGATCCTAAGCCTTGTCTGCACAGTGCATAATAGTACAATGCTTATCAACCTTGTTTATATTAGGATGAATAACGGAGGAACAGTAAGCGGGAACGTGTGCTCACAAGGGTCAACACTTCTTATATTCTTAACCCCAAATGTCCCCGATAATAAAATAGGCGAATTCTAAATAGAACGTGTTGGCTCTGTTTGATAGCTCCATGATACCATCCACATGTGCTTTCCTAATTCACTAACAATTTAACCCTAAAAGAGCCAGAGGTTATTTTGGCCCACGCCCGATTTTTGTGCGTGCATAGTGCTAAACACGCGCAATACCTTGAAAAATGCCCGGTATGTCTTTTGCTACCAGCGTCCCAAAGCCTACCATTGAACACTCAAGAAATGCATATTTTATTGCAAGATAAATGAAAACATTTTGACAAATTTGAGACATTTAATCAGAAACTTAGATATTAAAGTTGAAGGAAAATTAATGATTGTGATGTCCTTTGTTGACCTAGGGAGAAATCTAGGATTTATTTCTAACTTGTTTATTACAAAGAAACCTAGGACTTTGGTTTGTGTCGACCTTTTGAGTTTCTAAACGTTATTTACACCAAATTCCTTTGAAAAACATATTGAAGAGCAGACGAGAAGAGACTGGCGTAAGCGTTTTATATAAACAGCAATGGCGATTGCAGCAGAAACAGTGATCAGAGCATACTCGTGTTCCACGAGCATAGCTGGGTGCACGAACAGAAGCTTAATAACCCGCAGTTAGGTTTCTGTCATGGTCAAAGTGAAGAAGAGAGCAGCACATGCGAACAGACAGAGTGCTTCATTCTCCCCCCCCCCCCCCTACACACAATGAACATCTCCCACAATAACTGGCGCATGGTACCACCGCAGCCGTCCACCTCGTTCCCAAGCTTACACAATTACGACGCAGTATAAACGCGACACATGAACTGTGTGAAAGATCACCGTGATCCATTATGTTTTTGTGGCCCGGCATCATCGCCAGTGCGCTCAACGCAGCGCGTGAATGATACATGTGCGTTCGTAGCATATCGTGATCAATGAAAATTCAGTATTTATGACTGTGGTATATAACAAATAGTTTTGTTGTTTCGGTCTGCACAAGAACATGTGTCATCAAGTGAATGGGAAACATACTTCAAGTAGTGTCCCGATGCTTTCAAGTCTTTCTGTTTTGCACACACCACCATGATTGGTGGTTACAGTTTATCCACTAAACCTATCATGCAACCAGATTCGAACAGCAACAAACAGCACGGATTCGGTGTGCAGAGTTTGAATGTGTTCCAAGATGAGTCGAGCTGCAGACCTCGATGCCATGCCACATGTAAACCGAACCAGATATTCCAGTGCGAAACATTCCTTTCATTTATCTGCTCCAACTTTTCAGGAACAACTGTCGCTCTCCATGATGCGAATTAGCAAAGTAGAACCCCGCACAGTATACTTGGAAAGTCTTGTGGAGGAAAGCAACCAATTGCATCAACCTTAAACCACTTGTGAAACTTTCCTGTTGAACAAAACTCAAACGACATCCATCGTTCAAGATACTAATATCTGGAAATTCTTCAGGGGAGAACATGAGCCTTTCGCCGTTAGGACCCGTTGACAGCGCCTTTTCCTATTCCCTGTACAGGACCGATATCATTAACTGCTTCTTATCGTCACTTTCATTGCATCGTCGACTGACAAGAACATCGGCAAACTCCGTGTAAATAAGAGCTGTCAGCCTTTCGGGCAATTTCGAAAGGTTTCCCAAATCATGTACATAAAGAGCACCACCATTGGTATTTGGGAAATAGTTTTCAGTGACTGAATGGATTTCAGTGTCGATATCAGTCTTTCTGCTGAGCCGGCGTTTTCAGCAAAATACGCCAGATGTATTCGCTTGTAACTTTGAACGTTTGGTTTTGAACGAGGACAAAGTCAACCATGTGCAGTCTGGTTGTCACTTTTACGTGACTGTTTTCAAGACTCTGTTATATATGACGTCCTGAATGCTATATCCGTCTTCTGGAGCAGGAGATTTCAGAACCTCAGGTGGAATCTCATCTAAGCCGTCAAATAAAAACGCAGCCTCTGCTTCGTTATCGTCAACAACCTTCTTTAAACCTGCTTTGTCTAATATCCGTTCATCCCAGGGTAACGTTAATGGTTCATGGGTTGCTTGTTTGCCTCGCTGGGTGAGTTGTAAATGGAAAAAGAACCTATTGATGTTCACCTTCCTAGAAGGATCCAAGGGATGTGCAGGAATGGTGCTGGTTGTGTCTTTGTAATACAGGAAAAGCTGCTCCTGACAACAATGCACATCGGTGTGCCCTGAATAGAAGTCATTTTCGCAAAATAATAATAAACGTTTTAGTTCATTGGTAAGAATCATTTCATTCGGTGACAGATTGCAGTACACTTCAACGAGGTAAATCTCTTGGCAGTGGAGCATCAATCCGTCACTAAATGAGAGCATTCTTTCTTTCTTCATTCTTCCGAAAGAAAATTCTTTTCTTTCCTATATCCCCATCATGTGTAAATGAGAGAGCAACAAATCAGGCAGTTTGGAGCACGTGTGGTAGGAAGAGTTGCCTACCTCGCTGAGAACGCAAAAAAGGGGAAAAGGTCGAAAAGAGTAAGGAACCATGATTATCGAATACAAGTCATGCACATAATACACTTAGCAAGCGAGCGGACCACTAATCGGGTCGCTTATTCGTTAGATCGCAATTCGACACCGGCCGAAAATGGCCATAGATTCAAACTGTCGAAAAAAACACGACGATATCAATATTCAAGCGGAAAGAAAGGACCGCGGGCAATTGCTCCGTTTGGAAACACAAAAACCAAAGTTGAACGAAGGCCTGTAGAGGAATCAAAACGAACTGCTATACAAGCAAAATACGGGGTCTGAAGACACGGAATCTGTACCCAAGGAAGATTGGGTAAATGAAATGTTCATCCATTTCCAATCTTTTACCTTGCTGTGAAAGTGCATACCGTCTGGCTAAATAATTGGCCAAAAAGCCGAAGTGGGCCAGTGCTGCACGATTAAAGTGCCGGTCGCCTTATCAGGGAGAATTCCTTTGAATGCCTGAATGATCAATGATACTGGGGACAAAGACAATTGTTCTCGCCGGACCAATTTTGAGAAGACGCATCAACGCTGGCCGTACTGCTACAAAAAAACCCAGAGTTGAAGTATTTCACTTTCGCGTTGTGAGGTAAAGCAAAGCGATCGACTGTGTGAGAGCTCCACTGATTATTAAGAAAACGGAATGATACCGGGTCAATAGACCAGTCGTTAAAATCTCGAATTCGACTGCTTTGGTCTGCAAGTTTATTTTCTTTTCTAGGCAACCATTCGGGGAACAGAACACAGGCAATCTCTTTAGCCTGGTGAAATATTTCAATTGCCACTTCATGTAGGTCAGGTTTTGTGCTGCCGCACTGAACAATGGTTGGGACGTTAGAATTATCGGTTACCCATTTGATATTCTTGCCCGACACGGCGTCTCTTAAATCGTGCAAAATCTGCCGCACTGCGGCAAATTCACGCCAGGTAGAACTTTTCTCTCTATCAACTGGGGTCCAGACACCGTTCAACTTAATGTTAGGGCGATCTTCGACGTAACCATCGTAGCCCATATCGCTGGCGTCCGAATAGACGGGCAAAGATGGAACTAATTTGCCTTTAATGGTAAAGCCGTTTAGAGATTGAAAGTTATTAAGCCAAAATTCGAGTTCGGAAATGTCGCAAGTGCGGCACATGTTGCTGGGATCCGTAGCCACTTGCACCCCAACCGGCACACAGCCGCTTAGTGCCATCGCATTGTCGCGTCGCACCACAGGATGCGATCGTCCGTATAGGGCAGAAGTATTCATCGGCAACCGATATGACCACTCACCGCTGTTTACAATCCAGGCTTTTACAGAGAAAAAAAGCCCGTTCAGAACGGGGCAGCAATGTATTATGGACGGTATACCCTTATCAACAACGTGTCTAAGTGAGCTTTCACCCCTAAAAAATAAACCATATGTACAACTATGGGCAGTAAATATAACAAATATCGTTTAAAAATTGATATTTTCCAACTACAAAGGACCTTTAAACATGCCCTCTTGGGATTCGAAACAAAAACGCCCACAATGCTGATCCTTTTTGTGCTCATTACACTACGCAAGCCAGCTCGATTAAAGTTATTTGTTTCCCTTTGTGCCCACGACCCTACATAGTACATACGGATGCTGAAGTTACGTATAAAATTATATTTAAGCCCCAATCCAAAAGCCACGGAGGTAGTGTGTTTGGGTGCACCGGAATCAAGCAACAGTATACACACTCAAGGCATAAATGGCAGCTGGATAGCCCAAGAAGGATGTTATGTTTTCCTTTTCATTTCCGTAGTGAGATTTGCATTTTGGCATGTCACAGTCAGAGTCTCATCCTGATTGGGTTCAGTGTGCATCGTCTGTTGGTTTTCTATGCGTTTTTGCTTCTCAGTAATGTCGTTAAATGATCGGGCACCGGAAAGGCGTCTTTATGGCAGAGGTTATTTTGTATGGTGATCAGATACCAACATCATGAGTAAAATTACAAGCGATTTTACGTCCAGGAAAATTAAGATCAACTTCTGTGAATTGCATCTCATGAACTGATTTAATTATGGTGTTCACATTTTGGGATATGACGGACCGTGACGTTAGGTAACAATTTGGTCATGATATCAAAATAGTTTGACCTCTGCTTCTGATGGGGTTAACGAAGGGTGAACCTTCAGGTACATTTTAAAGGCTTAAAACAGCCTCTCTTGGGTCAATAATCTTCCAAACAGTTTTGGATATTAATCTGGAATCTCTTTCTAACATAAACATTGATGTCGGGACATGTAGGTGCTCTTTGTGACTCAATGTGACGTCATCAGGTATCAAATTACAAGCACTTAAAAGTCAGAATTATTGACAGGAATGTTTTCAGTTTAATGAGGTCTACGATTATACTTTGAGAACCGGTATAGGCTTGATGGAAACAGCTACTGATTGTAAAAGAAAACCCACTTGACCTCGAAAAGCGACAGGATTTATCTACACCTAGCCAAATTTACACAATTTTGAACACGTCCTGTCTTAAATTGGGCTCATCCTCCACGCGTCACCAACTGATATTCCTTAATTGCTAATTGGTCGGAATTGCAAGTGTGACTCATATTCAATATTACTGGCGATTTTTTAAAAAGACAATTTCTATCACCTGTATCGCATTCAGCTGTATCTCATAAGTGGTGCTCGATTCGTTTGAGTTCGGAAACAACCTTGATCTCGAGATGTGCATGCGTGCTTTCGTGATGTTATTTTAGGTCAATGTTTTCAACTGAAGCTTTTGGATAGGAAGCGCTCATATTTTGGAGACCTCGTCTGTCAGTCGACCTATATATCTTGGGCAAAGGCGAATCCGGGGGCCAACCGAAGTGGGCAAAAAAAGAGCCCTTTTAATTTTTAATGAGAGAAATACACCCTTTTGTAGATTTGTTTCTTCTTTCCTCACAAAAACATGTTTAAGCCTCTAATGTAGCCTCACCCCACAGAAAAAGTCATAAAAATCCAATTTGTGGCCATCATTATACCCCGCCCGTATGAAATACGAAAAGTGGCCATCTGCTTCACTGTCATCAGAATAGTACAAAAATAGATTTTATGTTTTTGTAAAATGCAATGTTTGACTTTTCTGCCACCTCAAATGCAGAACAAACACTCTTTGGTAATATGCATGCATTTTCCTACTTTCCTGCTTTTCTGCTTCAAGAGAAGCAAATTTGATTTTTTTCCGTTTGCTGGCAGCCGAAAATTGGTCATCTGCTTTTCTCCTTTCGAACAGGCAGAAAGGAGGATCGGACGTTTCGACAAACACCGTGAATTCTACTTTTCTGCTTTTGTTTTGTTTTGTTTTGTTTTGTTTTGTTTTTATACCGGAGAAGCAGATGTTACATAGGCCGGCTGCAGAAAAAAAGTGACCATCTGCTTTTCTGCCTTCCAAGGGACATGAACGGGGCCGTGAACCTCAGGTCATGGCCATTTCCTTTCTGGGGGATTGAAGACGTATGACCAATAATTACAGTCCACCCTATCTTTTGCAATGAAAGACTCACATGTTTTCCATGGCCCCAGCAAGCTTGTGTGTCTATTGGATGATAGCTGTAAAACTGTATTTCTCCGGTATCACAAAAGCAGAAAAGTTAAATTCACGATTGTCATCAAAAACGTTCAATTCACTTTTCTGCTTTTTGACAGGTAAAAAAGCAGCTGGCCACTTTTCGGCCGCCAGCATAAAGAGGAAAAGTAAAACTGCTTTTCTAGGAGCAGAAAAGTGGAAAAATGCCTTACAATAAAATATTCATTCTGTTTTGAGGTAGCAGAAAAGTTGCAAATTGCATGTTACAAAGACGTAAAATCTGCTCTTCTGCAGTTCTGATAGCAGAAAAACAGATGACCAATTTTAGTCAAAAGTCACGGGAACTTGTCTATCGCCAGTGCATAAACACATTCGTAAGCGCTATGTATAATTGACATATACCCCCCCCCCGTGGGTACCAGCAATATCCGAATCACACGACTGCGGCTTGGTATCACACACAACCTTGCCGCAGCCGCAACCCCAGCCTTTCGGACTTCGCGCCACTTACCAACGTTTAGCGCTAGGCCTAGCACTAGTGTAGCAGTATTGTCTGTGCTGCAAGGTTGCATGCATGAGTCATCGTTTTTCCCCTCCTTCGAAGTTGACTGCTTGAATGCGCAGCTAGCTTCTTCCTGGCTCATTTTTTGGAAGTCTCACCATCGTAAAAGTAGCTCACTGTTATAAAAATGTCTGCAGTAACGCCCAAGGGTGAGGTAGTTGAGATCCAAAGCAAGGTAGGCTTTTAAAACTTGTGTTTTTACCCAGCACTTAATCACCTGTTGTGTTGGCCCATGGAAGACTCCTTCCTCCATGGTTGGCCTTACAAGCCCGGCCAAACATATAAACATGCACAGTCATCGTGCGTGATCGACAGTTCTGGATCATCACTTACTTAGGCCTAATTGAGTGAAAAAATAGGCTAATTTTAGTGTTAATCCCACCAAGCTTCCCGTTAAAGACTAGATAGGACTGCACTACTGCCTAGCCACAGGGTCTGACGGCATGTCATGAAGGTTCCACCAAATAATTCATGTGTGTCTTTTGGAATTTTATAGGACCTATTAAAAAAGTTATTGACATTGCTTCAGCAAGTTGTATGATGTTCGAAATACCTTTATTGACATCAAACAATTGTCAATAAGAAACATCAAAAGCTCAGAAAGAATTGAAGTTGGAAAAGTTTACAGATAGACCAATTGCACAGTTTAACAAAAGAGAACCAAGAAAAGACACTAAAATTATAAAAAGAAGCAGTTAGAAGAGAACGTTTGACCTAGGACACAGACACATTTAGTTTAGCCTTTAACTGTTAGGCCATATTGTAGCACCCCTTCCCCTCAGGCTCAGTACAGTAGCTGTAGACGGATAGGCCTAGTTTGGCCATGAGAATGAACATCACGGATTTCCATCCGGGCAATTCTGAAAACCCATGAGGCTTTTTTTTTCAATGTTCATTAGTTGGTGTACATACTGCAGATTGATAGCGAGTATGTGTCCATGCAAAGGGAAGCAACCTTGAAAGTAGACTAGTTTTCAGTCTGTCTTGCATCACGCCATTTGTACATGGCCGCACTGTGAACTCCCAATTTACTTTGCAACCATTTTGTAACCATTCCCGATCGGAAAAACAAAAATTTTTCTGAAATAATAACTTTTTGGAAAATAATGAAACTTTTTGGCAGCTGTTTCAGCAGTATGCGGGCGGTGGACGCAAATCCGGATTATTCGTTCTCGTGGCCTTACGGAAGCCAAAATATAACTTTCAAAAGTCTGTCCACTTTGAGCTGAGCACCCTCTCATTGGGTGAAAAGAGCTATGTTTCTGGGGAGAATTGATTTTGTTGGTAGTGACATGACCATAACACCTTCATTCCATGGTCATTTGTGAACCAGTGAAGTTTCCATGCGTCAAAGGAGCCTGCATTGCTGGAAAAATTGCGCCCTCTCTTGGTCAAGCCCAAGGCTCATAGTTAGAGCATTGGAAAAGAGTTCCGTATCAGATCGCCACCTATCATCCATAATATAAGTACCAACAACGGCAAAGCTGATAAAGAAACAATTTAAGCACCGTGAAAATGTCAAGTTTTCCTTGAAAACTGTCATGACCTGTACACTTTGTGCACGAGGTAAGATGATGGCCAGATATGGAACTCTTCCTAGATTGATTAAATATACATGTAAGTAGACAGCAACCAGTCTAAAATGCCGTAATGATTGTAGCGAAGGGGTTATAGACACTATAAAGCCGTGGATATTATTGGACCTTAACGTCATGGTGAACCAGTCCCCGGTGCACTGTAGCTCTTTTTCTCAGGCACAGTGACAAAACATGCACAGTGAGTGTTCAGGGGGACCGAGAGTGTGCATTCAGACATGTATGCCTTTCTTGACACTCCATAGTATAGGAAAACATTGCATGCGCATTACTCTCGGATCAAGAGCATACATGTATATTCTTTTCTAACCAAGAGTGTCCTCAAGCTAACTCACGGGTTGTATTCTTGTTGTTTTGCACTCAGATTTATTCAGTTCTGAATTATGTATGCTGTGTCACCTTGTGCAGACACATCAGTAGAGTCTTATTGAGTGCACTGAATTTCCCAAATATTTCCCCAGGTGATATTTCAGACTGCTTCTACATACATGTATGTCGATCACATATTCTGTTAATATTTTTTATACTTTCTATCAGAGGCTTTGCTTTTGGGAGTTTGCTGCCAACTCCAGTTTTTCTTCTTGAGTCTCTGTCAATCTGTATTTGTAGCTGTGAATAGAATAAGAATTAAATTAAGAGAATGACAAAAAGGTATATTTCAGGAATATTTGAAGTTATCAATTGAATCTTATCACAAAATTTGTTCCTATTGAATTCTAGGAGGAGTTTGACAAGTATGTGAACGAGTGCGGAGACACTCTGCTGGTGGTGGATTTCTATGCTCAGTGGTGTGGTCCATGCAAAATGATAGGTCCTAAAGTTCAAGTAAGTAATTATGTGAAACGTACCTGGCAGCAACAACACATTAGCTCACACAAGACAAACCATAGTATTCTAAGCAATGAGACATAACGTTTAACACTGCATGTTTGCATAGACTTGAGAAACAGTTCCATCGTAGGTCAGCATTGCTACGTGCTTACACCAGAGGGCCAACAGAGACTATGTCGAATTAAGTGGTTTGCAGTCAACAGTAGTATGGGCGTCCATGGTAAATGACCGCAAACATGGCAAATGCCAACCAGTCGGTTCAAGTTGTTCATATTTTATCTCGCAGTATCCGAGTAACTTGGACACGGCCTTTGAAGGCCTCCTGCTATGTGCCTGAAGTTACAACATTGGCAGTAGTAGACCTCCTGAGTTGCGTGTATAACGTCATTTGGTAACCAGAATTAGAGGCCATATATTGCAGTGGCACAGCGTGTGTGGCAAGTGGTAAGCGTGCTTTACACCTCCTCGACCAATAGGTTGTCCAGATTTGCCAAGAGCATATTTGTGTCAAGCTCAAGAACGCATATGTGTGAATGCATGCTACCACAGTTACGGTGGCTCCTCAGATTAGTTGTTGCACATCCACTCTGCCAGGAATGAGCCTGATATGTGTCACATAACCTGAGAAATATTCACAGTAATGAAGTAGAAACAGTAAAGTGATGCAGGATCTTTCTGATTTTAGGAAATGGCCAAAAGCAACATGGACGTGATGTTTATCAAAGTGGATGTGGATGAAGTATCGGTAAGAACATTATTGTGCTTCCCTAATCCTTATCCTTATCTCAGAGCCGCACGGTTTATTTCCAACCACTCCAGTAAGCACCAACCACTTCTGTCCAATCACTGCAATGCCATTTGCATGTCTGCCACACTTGGCCATGATGAATGTCCGATTTTGTGCACACTCAGATATATCGCTGTGATTGGTTAGAGAACTTTGGGGTGGAGCTTAATAGAGTCTTGAAAATGTGACAACCACCCCCTCCTCTCCCAACAGGCAGTAATCTTTAAGTTGAATGCTCTTCATATTGAAGAGACTGCAAGTATTAACCCTCCCAGATATGTCAGAATCGACCCAGAGACTCTGCAGGATTATGTAAAAAGTACCACCCACCATGATGATTTAAATCAGCCAACTCTGCTGCCCATCACCAGGCCCAATTTCACAGAGCTGCTCAACAGTTAGCAGAAAAGTCGTGCTTTCTTTAGCAAAAAAAATTTGCTAACCTTAAGCACTGTTGCACAGTGTTGGAGTACTCGTACTTGAGTACAGCTCGAGTACACCAGAGTACTCGGCCCATACTCATTTATCAGTACTCGAATAATCATTGGTCATGTACAGTGTGCATGTACTTGGCCCGTACTCAATTCTTTGTTCTTGGAGTTTGGGCATACTCGACCCTTAGGTACTCGGTACTCAACTCTTGTACTTGAGAAAAATTCAAGTACTTCACTTTTTCATCAATCAGGGTTTTGGGCTTTGGCTAACAAGCGAAGATTGCCTTGAACACAAGGCTACGCCACACAGTGGTTTCGCTCTGTAGTCTGTAACGTACAGAATGTTTACCGTGCCCTGGGTACAACTACAAGGAGCTTTTCAGCTAGTCTAGTTTCTGCCTCTGCAGCTTTTACTCTAGGAAAATGGTAGCGCTGATATACAGTAAGCCAAGCTTATGCTCCATGAGCGTCGCAGCACGTGGACTGACACTGACAGAGGGTTTGTTGCATTTTTCGTAGCCTTTTCATAGTTGAATTTGTAGGCTTTTTTCCGATATACAATTTTTTTAGGCCAAAAACAAAGGTCTGCTTCCAGTTTTCTGACTGACCCTGAAAATATTTTTCGGCACGAACCTAAAATGTTTATTGGCAAATTAGGAGAAATAAATTTTAAAAAGATTGGAAAAATTCCTGTTGTCTTTTGAGTCTTCATTACACTTCACCATACATGTACATGCACGCATCTCTAAAGCTGCACGTCTTAAAAACATCGATGTTGAAAGAAGCTATCTGCAAGTTAATTCACAGAACTTGATGTCTATGTGTTTTCTGTGTTCCACAAATTTCCTGTTGCCGCATGAGGTTATTGTCCACCACTCTACATGCATCATGCACATTCACTACATGATATACGGACATTGTTCGCCAGTTTCCTGTTGTGATTACCTGAGTAGCATTGTGTATAGTGGTGTGATTGTTTATATTTATTAAGAATTGTCGGCTGCAGATATATTTACATTGGTTATATTTATTAAGAATTGTCGGCTGCAGATATATTTACATTGCTTATATTTATTAAGAATTGTCGCCTGCAGATATATTTACATTGGTTAAAGCAACTTTTTTTTTTTCAAAAATGAAAATTGAAGGTGCTAACTACTCGGCAAACGTGATACATGTAATTGCATGGTGTTTGAAGTATTATACATGTAGATGTGTTCACTTTTGCATTTCATTTGTTTAAGACCTTGGTATTATGCATGTATGTGTACTTGGACTTGGACTTCAGTACTTTGACTTGGCGCAATACTTAGCCCTGAATGTATTCATACTCTCTGCTTCAGCAATATCACCAGTGTAATTGTACTCGGCCTGGGACTTGGCACCTAAAGTACTCCGAGTACTCTGTACGGCACTTGGCATGGTTGTGTTAACATTTGCGTGCTTAGAGATTTCAATTGATACGTCATTAACTTTAAGCAAAGCTTTCTTCCTAGGTAATATGTCTTTGGCTGTGCTTACTGCTTGCAGTCTCCATGAAATATGCACTAACCACTGTAAGCATGCAATTGCGTGCTGGCCCTGGGACTTGATTCCCTTAAGCATTGGAGTGCAAAGAATTTCCCATCGGGTTATTGGATATTGGTAAATTTTGAAGGTTACGAGGAGGTTATTTGCCAAGTTTCATGATTGGAGTTTTATGTTTTAGCCAATAAGAACTGCCCCCTTTACACCATGAAATTTGGTTTTTGTGTATGATGCAAGGTGTTCTCGTGCTTTTTCAAATCTTCCAGGAGGTAACTGAAGCTTGCGGTATATCTGCCATGCCAACTTTCTTCTTTTACAAGAATGGAAAGGTGTGTATTTCATTCCAATAGCTCACTGTCAGTGTGACCGGCTGACCGCAATGTTACCAGCGTCACCATTACTGATTTGTTTCATAGTGAAATTTTTCCTTTGTTCCCGTTGAAACTTAAAAGGAAATAGATTTTTTGCAAAAAGGAAAGTAACAGATTTGAATCATTTGAAGAGGGTTCTGAATTTCATTAGTGACCTTCCTCACCAGTCCCAATCCCTGGTTTCGTTCCCAGTCTACGTTGGAAATCATCATTTGGGATATCATAGTTTGAATATTGTTGGGTGAACAGTTGGAGTTTAGAGGCTGTTTAAAGACAGATTGCCTCAAAGAAAATCATTCCACGATTTGAAATTTGCTAGAAGTACACCACCCAAGGCTGTGTCCTATACACTGGTCTGAGCAGGAAGTCACTATTATATAGGAACCGGTAGCTTACTGCGGTTTAACAGCTGTGCAGTTAGCCCTGTCAATTTGGATGTTGATCGAATAGTTAAGTTATCGTCAGGCCAATAGCACTGCTTGAGCATGAAACACTTTTCAGCAGGGAAGTGAAAAAAACACAAATGCCTATCCTTGCTAAGCCTCAGTTGATCACAGTGTTTTAATTTATTTTTCAGTGATTGTCATCAATAAGTCATTTTGCGGCAATTTATTCAATCAGTGGTTATTGTATTAAATTCTAGATAACTAAACAATTTATGGTGAAATTATTTTTGCAACGAAGAAGCAAAAGTAAAACATGCTATCAGCTCCTGCTTGATTTCTGCATTGAGCAGGCATCGTTTCCTAAATTACATATACCTGACAGGATTCTGCCGGATTCATTACCCGCTATTAGTCTCTACATTCAGAGGACAGGACTGTAAGATGTCTGGAGACTATGTACAGGATGGGAACCAGTCTAAATTTTTTACTTTCATAAAAATCTGGTTCCATCTTAAGCTACTGTGCAAAATATATAAAACAGATTCAGGAAATAAGATGGAAACTGACTTCTGTGTGAGTAAGGTCTGTAGGCAAAGTTTGCCCCTTTTTTCCTCTCTGAATAAGCATCAGTGAGAGAAAATATGTTGATGACCAAAAGTGCAAAACACTGGCAGGCTTAACTGGCTACAAGACTTCTGTTTAAGAGGAGAGTTTAAAAGGACAATACACAGTCTTGGGGAAAATGTCATAGACTTCTATTTACACACATGCTTTCATTACATACCTAGTGTGGACAATCTGTCCTTTTCGTGTTGGTAAGAAAGCTCTGTGAAATTAGTTGATTTTCTTGGATTTTTGTTTATGGTTTCCTCAACTGTTTCTCTTCTTTTGCTGCAAATAACCCTGACCCCCAAATCCTTCTACACCTATTTTGAGAGAGGTGAAAAGCTTGTACGGTTCTGGCGTAGTCAATGCAAGGTACCTGTTTTGTTCTGAGGGCCACACAGAGTTGGCAAGGTTTGCATGTATCTTTTCTTGATGCAGACATTTGCTTATTTGAAGGCATAGTGTCTAAGGCCCCCAAAAGTCTCTGGTTTCTGGTCAGCAGCTGGCTCCAAAAGTGATGCAGCGACGTGTTTTTTTTTACCCTCACTTTTTTTTTCGGAAATGATGTGCGGGTACCGTGTGCTGTCCACCGCAACTGCATGCGCACATAACGCCAGCCGCCACCAACACTAACATAGACTGGTCCCTGCACTTTTACTGTTTAAAAGCATTTGCAGTTTGTACATGTACACAGGACATAAGACGACCTTGTTTGTGTAGTTCCCAGATGTAAATGTATAATGCAAAAATGATGTCATTTGAAAAGAATGCCCGACGAAATATGTGGGGGACCACAGGGACTCTTTAGCTGTACATATTACTCAACCGTACCCCATCAAGAACGTGTTGAAATTACGCAGTGCCAGGATTCCAGTTGATTAAGCAAGTTTGGCAGCTTTTGGACATCATTTTATACATGACACATGCGCTGACTAGAAACCGGAGAACTTTGGGGGGGGGGGTAATCAAGCCTCACTTGATTTGTATGCACATTTTAACTCTCTTTGGGACTTGGGGTTTTTTCCTCTATTTTCCTGCATTCACATGGTGCTCAGTACTTTCCAATTAAAGTCGTTTTTACTCTGACTTTTAAAAATATTATTCTTGTGTTTTACACTCTCACAGAAAGAGCACAGCGTTACAGGGGCTTCAGAAGCAAAGCTGGCTGCTGCCATCACAAAGTACAAGTAACTACAGGCAGACAGAGACAGTTGGGTAGCCAAGATAATGGGATTTACGGCTTGCCTGGTTGTTACGTGTACGCCTTTTCCCCCGATGATGTCATTTTTTATCACCTCCTTCTTTCCTAGCTATTAAACCTGTAAACAAAGACAAATCTCTCCCATTTTGTTTATGAAGTTTATTTGAAATTTTGAAAAATTCCAAATTGTCTTTTTAAAAACACATTCAAGATATTGGCAGACTTTCTATCTAATTGCTTTGTTTTATTATTTTTTGTTCCTTTTGTTGTCCAAAAGCACAACTGAGCAGTAATGCTGAGAATTTTAGTTCCATTCTCTCAGTACCATTGTAAATTTACAACCTGCATGTTAATTATGCATTGTCTATTTTATAAACACATACATGTGCTTTTCACTGTTTAGCATTGAAGTATGGCATATTGTACAGTTGTATGTACTTCTGGGTTCATCTTGGGGGAGGTGACCACACCCCTGTGTAGTTAATTTCTATTGATGATAACAATTAGGTGCACATTCGTGAATTGGAAGCAGTACCTGAAGTTTTTTTGTAGCTCTTGTGTGCAATGGGTACTCTTTCTGAATAACAACATTGACTTCAGGGTCATGAAATTGGATATGTCTTTTGAAATAAAATTTTGATGCTGGAGAGAACTTTTTTGTATTGTGTTCTTTATTTTGGAGTTTGGAACCTCCTTTTCTTTGTGTCATTTTTAAATGGGCACACGCTGCATACCAGGGGTCAATGGTTAGGAGGCCATTAATGCCTTTGAAAATATTTATCTGTGTAAAAATATTCACGTACAGGAAAATAATCATTCCCCCCCCTTCGTTCTGACTAGGAGAGGGAGCCCCAGAAGAGTGTGCTTAGTATGTGTACTTACGAAAATGTATGTAAGTTTGAGAAAAGCTGTTGAAGGGTTGGGTTAGTGGGACGTGCGTGGAATGGGTTGATGCATAGGAGGACAAAAGCTGAGAATGGAGATATTAATTGGGATTAAGCAGAGCCTTTAGAGTTTATTACTTCTGTCTTTTTATAATGAATAGAGTTCTGGATACCATCTGTACACTTTTGTGAGGCAATCAGAATCTAACTGTGTATGGAGAACAGGTCAGAGTAATTTTTTTTGGTAGTTTCAATTTTGTTCATAAAAGCGTACTGTACTCTGAGCTTTAAAGATGTGTAGACACCTCCGATTTGAATACAGTGTCCTGTCCCAACTCCCATGGAGTGCACCGCGGCCTGTGTATTTTTTCCCCCAAACGAAATCCAACAGATTCGAAAGAGGGCGCCCCTGTGCTTATGCCTTATTCATAATTTAAAATTTTAGCTTGGCATGCGGCACAACCTATGTGTGGATCGGTTAGTTTCAGAACTATGCATAAAATATGCGAGTAACAGACCAATCATAAGACAGGAAACCAAAAAACAAAAAAATCGCCCAGGCGGCGTGTGAACCGAACTTCAAGGTAATGAACACCATTGGGTTTTTTGGTCATAGTTTTACAAGATTGGCTGATTACGATGTGTAATATCCACTGCAACTTACATTCCGCTGACTTATTTCATGTTTGACCCAACTGCTTTGTGAAATCGAGAAAAACATTTTCAAAGCTTATATCGAGGATCTTGTAATTTATCTTGCGTAAAATCTATGGATTACAGGGCGTTCCTGGTAAGCGAACAACATCTGCGGGGTCACGGGTGGGAAACGACACGACAGGTTCTCATTCTCCTAGCAGTTTTCAACGGCTAGGAGTATTCAGTGAATTTTACTTTGGAGTAATGCGCCTCCTCGACAATGTAGCATCATCCAGGAACGCAGTCGGCTCATGTCTGTGAACGAAGCCTATAAATAATGATAATGCACGTGCGCTCGAGATTGTGCAAAGTTAATGACCGCACTTACGCGTTACTGAGTTTACACGTCGATGAAAGTCTAAATACTCAATTCTTAGTTAATTCACAAATAGTTATAAGCAAAGAACAAAGTATGTCTTGAAACACGGGAGGTTTAATTAACGTGTGGAATACGTACTTTTTGTTGACGAAAATCCCTTTCACCAATATCGCGCGATTTTGAATTTGCAAAGTTTTCGCCTTCAAAGAAAAATCCTTTCCGTGACTAAAATTTAACTTCACGCTGATCCAATTTATTTTCCACTTTACATCTTACACCCAGCTTCCTATAATTCAAGTTTACAACGCCTTTGGTGAATTTCTGTCGGTAAATTTTTAGCTGCTTTTGGATTTACCCGTTCATTAATGGAGACTCCCACGTCTGCAAACACTACACACAAGAAAATTGGCGTCCATTTAACCATGGAGAAATAAAACTTTCTCCATGGTTTAACTATGCGATGTGAATCTGAATGGTTTGGTCAGCAAAATGTCCTCCAAGACACATCCACGCTAACTCCTGAGAAGCGCACTGCGTGTGGAACTCAAGTTGAGGCTACTTTAGACCAAATCATTTTAGCTGGCGGTGCTGCTTTAGCTTGCATTTGAACTTGAATACATCCAGGGAAGAACTATTTACAACGAAAGCGGTAGATTGTTCCAGTCTTTTATAGTGGTAACGAAAAATGAGTCCTGGAATGCTTTAGACTTATGACGAATGTGTAGAAATTTTTGGTCATTCACCATACTAGTTTTCCTTGTGTTAGGCTGGACGAACTCATCTGGGTTATACGTCAACCAATCCGTATTTCATCTTGTAGAGCATACAAAGTCTCTGGTTTCTCCTTCTTGACTGGAGAGTTTCCCAACCCAGCTTATTTATTAGGGAACTATAGTTACAGAGCCCTCGACCCTACTGTAGTTGTTGGTACAAAATCTGGCAGCCTGCCGTTAGACTCTTTCCAGTGATTGTATATTGGTTTTAGTAGAGGGATCCGTTGCAAACTCAAGCACAGGTGTCACTAGTGTCAAATATGCAGTTGCCTTGACTTTCATGCCACAACTCCAAAGGTGCGAAGTGAATGAACTCTTATAGTTTCTGCTTTCGCCAAAACTACAGCATTCAATATTTTACAGACTGATTGAGGCTGCTATGTGTTTTCTTCCAAGTAAGATGTTGCAGGATTATTACGGTAGTCCGATTTGGGGAATGGTGTACGTGGCACTACCTTCCAGGTGTACGTGCCCCATACGCGACGTTGTTATGCACAGTCCCACATGTTCAGCGCTTCAACTGAGGGCGTTATACATGAAATGTGCGGTGCCACGTCGCCATGCCAACGTTAGTCTGGTCCGCGCCTCTCTAGCTCTGCCTCTAATAACGTGTACGCTAAACTAGTTTACTGCTTATCAATTCTTCCGCGTACGAACTTTTATGCTTATCACCCCCGTTTTAAAATCCTCCATGTTGTTTGGACTTGC